>NC_133201.1:49440575-49563075 GCF_958299795.1 Porites lutea | reverse complement strand
GTTTAACCTCCATTCAGAGGACACCTTAGCACTCAAAACGTGACTGACCACAAAGGTGATATCTTTAAGTGTACACTAATGACCATGATGGCCGCTTTCACAAACTGAACTTTCTCACTTACATCGATATACTGCAATATTTTTTTTCGTCTAAGCTTTTTAAATAAGAAGCAGTTTCTTCCTTCCAAAAGTAAATACTAAAGTACTTAAGTAAGAATAAAATTAGTACTAAAATCACACTTTTCATCGATCTTTGCCAAGGAACTTAAACTACTATTATTAGTTATCAGTATATTTTCTTGCGTGTATGAATTCGAATTTTTGAATGAAATCTGTGCATTGGTCATCTTTTTCATTTCTTATTTTCCCAACAGGTTACAGTGGCTGCCACCATTTTTATGATTCCCAGGCATTCCTTTTCTCGCTGGTGAACAAGCCAGGATGGGCACCTGTGAAACTGCCTCAGACAGGGACATATAGTTATCACATGTTTTCAATAGCCGACTGCTCGTCTTATGGACCTTCTTTCGGAGGAGGCTGGGACATTGCCATTTACGACTACGCGTCATCCAGTAGCAATTCCTATACTAACCTTGGCTGGACTTACAGCGCACCAAGTGGGTACAGCTATGGAAGCACCTTCACCCAGACATTTCTGGCAGGCACTTATAATTTTACTCCCGACGAAGTAGAAACATTTTACGAGACAACCTAAAAACTGAAGCATCGTATTCAGGTTCAAACGTGACAGTTACTTAATATTACACTGATTAAGCCCGGATAATATTTTTTATAAATCAGGCAATGAGAAAAGAAATACATTTTAATTTGTCAATTCAATATTGAGACCTGTATGTTACAGTATAAAACTTGTACCACCTTATTAAACTGATCTTTAATCTAAACAAATGTTCTTTATTTATTTCTTTTCAAACATTTCCCCTCGTCTGATTTGCAAACTATACACCTGTTGCGTTTTTTAACTGTCTAGTCAAATTTGGCATTTTAAGCCTATATTATTTTACATGTTTCGTTTTATGTTTTACCTGGTTTTCTTGATCACGAAAGACTATTAAATTGATATTTGGTAACCACTGGTGCGAGCGCTAGGTGAATATGTTGATATCCCCCTACTGTGGTGCTACGGCCGAAACTGATGTAACTCGAAGAATTTTCAAGAAAGGCTTATGAGCATGGGAATAGTTATCTGAGCACAGTAGAAATTCATTTTGGCAAATCCTAATTAAAGAATTATAGTCCAATGTAGACCTTCATTAACAGCACCGTAGACCGATAGACTATAGGTCAAATCAGGTATAACGATTTTCAAACAGATCGTCTAATTCTGTCTGAGTATAACCCTCCTTCCTTAACGATCTCAGTATAAAAAGACATTTGTTAGCTTTAATTGGCTTATTCCTTACATGTGTAGTAGATCGGCAATCTTCTTGAAAAGTAGCAACACTAATGGATAGGGTTCTGCTTTGCGAAATACCTGACAAGAGAAAGAAGAAAAACCTGTGGACAATGCCTTTTTTTCTTAGAAATAGAAGTTGAACAATTTTTGATGTCCGCCATTTGTAATGCGGCAATCAGCCTAAACAGAATTAAGTACTCAAAAAACTCTACAAGGAAAGATAGTATCAAATACAATTCATTCATTTCAAACATTCAGCGTACATAGCCTGCGTGGTAGGAATGAAAAAGGGAGGGGGAGAGGGGAGGGAGAAAAGCGCCAAAGGGAAAAAGGAAGGGAGCGCCGTCTCCTCCCTCTCTCCCCAATCCCCCTCCCTTTTTCCCTTCCTCCCTCAGTCCCCTACCCCTTTCGACATCTGCTACGCAGGCCACAACATACACCGAGTCAGGTACTTTCGCCGACTCTGGAAGAGTGGAGCAGATTTTTTCCAAAACCGGTTCATCATATAAACGTCCCACTCCAGGTCCCCCACACAGAGCAAAAGAAAAGGTAAAACAGCATCTCATCAGAGACAAATTCCTGTCAAACCCAATAAAACAAAAAAATAATTGATCATTGAAACAGGTCAGCTTCGTGACCTCACAATGTGTAGCCTGAATTTCAGCCGTCTCCTCGAGTGACAAACTTCCTAGATAGACGTCTGAAAGGACTGGTTGCATTGTTAACGCCGTCAAGTGAGCGGTGAAGAGAGACACAAAGTGCCGAGAAAAAAGTCTAATTATTAGACGCTATATTACCTTTGGCAGATTTCCGGAGCTCTAGATAATTTTACCAGGTTTGTAACAAATTCACGTAAGGGTTTGACCGGTCATGACCGGTCAAGTTCATACACTTCGATTCTCAGTAAAAAGTAAGGCGATTTGCATCTTCAACTGCAAAATTTGACGGCAATTAAGGTCACAAGTAACTCCTCTGCGCTCTTTGTTTCTTCTGATAATCGTGTGAGGAATTTTGATAAATAATAGGCCATTTCCGAGTTGCTCCAAGCCTCTGTTTCAAAGCGAAGCCAAGTGCCGGAAGCTAATGATATGAAAACAACTTTGCTCAACTGCCTGCTGTATGTCATTAGCGTCTCAGGTGGCTTCAAGATATGCGCAATGGCGCGAAGTTAGACTGCACATCATTATAGGGACACCCAATGACTTGATTCTGCAAAATAACTGTTACAAAGCGGCAAATTGATACTACCTCGAAATCTCTAAAACTCCAGAAAGGCTAAAAATTTCTGGATAATTGTTAAACTCGCCTAAGATATGCGGAGTCTTTTTTTTACCAACTTTCCTACGTTTTTCAGGGATTTTTGACAGTTCATATTTATTACCAAGATATCGTGATTATTGTTCAAAAAAAGTCTTCTGAAAATTTCGGTATAACAAAACGTCACTTATGAAAGGACTGTTACTCCATGTCCTCGAACTTAGTCTTCCGGACCCATCAGGGTAACCATCTAAATTAAAGCGTTCGAGACAACCAAAGTCCCCTTTTAAGACATCGGAACAGATCGACAGTTTTTAGGGCAGCTTCAAATTAATCAAACAGGCTTCTTAAAATCAAAGAGAAAACCATCTGAGACACTTCTGACGAATTTAAGAATAAAAATGGTCGTTGGTGGCCCATATGTCATCATTAACACCTGAAAACCGTGCAAGATCCATCTGTGCATGTCGATTGGTACCAAGGGAATGTTGCTTTGAAAGAGCTCTAAATGTGTTTGAAAAAATTGTTGAATGTAAGATTACAAGGACTGCAAAACAGTAAAAGCAATAACTTTTTTACGCCTCGGGCTGTTCCACTGTACCCGGATGATACAGCTTTTCAAAGGTTATTGTAGAGGTTATAGATGAAACGTGTGAAGTTGATTTTGAGCTAAAAACCAAATCATCAATTAACGTTCTAGTCAAATGTTTAGTATATGGATTAAGGTTTTGTCCTGCACATGATCACACCAAAGAGAGACAGGGTTAAAAACTGTTTCATCACTCATTTTCCAGACACATGTCAGTCCTTCATCAGTAATAAATTAGTTACAGTGGAACCCCGCTAATGCGACCACCGTTGGGCCATAAAATCCAGGTCGAACTAACGAGGTGGTCGCATTAACGGGGTTCCACTGTTACGAAATAACTCAGTGATTCTTAAGTTTGGGTCGAAAGAATAATGTTCGTGTAAACAAGGTGGTCGTATAAACAGAGTGATCGTAATTCGAGGTTCCACTATAGTGCTTGCTACTGTGCTGCAACCGATTATATTAAATTATTTTATAATTTTATAAATTTGTGTATGTGTTCAATTTGTAATATGCGTAATAAAAGAAGACCTGTTTTGGTTCAGCAAGGATAAAATACTTGACAGATCTTAGCAAGGATTAATGAGCACAAAATACCCCACACAATTAACCCTTTTGGTTGTGTTCTGATCTTACATGTATGCAAGCCAAAAATAACTGACTTCCTTATTTTGAGGTGCTTTGCCTCTATTACCCTGTTAACCAACCAAAGAGAGGTTCTGTAAGTCAGGGTGAGTGCTTTTTTCATTTGAGATGTTCATGCCTAGATGAATAAAGGCTTCATCATATTTTTGTGGAGATGCTAACAACGTTGCGGGAGTTTTTTGACCAGATACACGGTTGGTCTGGCCTGCATGCCCAAACTGCTAACAACGCTATGTGCCACAGTCATTATGATTTCGTTCTAACAGCTAAGGCCATCCTTTTTTTTTTCTCCTTTTAACTTCGTCCGACCGACCCAAATTTTTAGCATTTAAAAAAAAAAAGTAACGACGTAGTTAAACCATTTTTCACTTGAAATAATTCTTTTAATCTTAAAAATGAGCATAGTAACAGCAAAAAGAACAACAGGAACAAAAACATGAACACTTTTTACAGTATATAATTGTACCTTTTATTTATCCAAACATGTGAATGTTAACTTTTAACGTGGTCCTGGGGTACCAGGGCCTACTATTCCGAGACTTCTTGTGATTTTTTTTTTAGTTTTTTTTTCCAATTCGACCGACGGACCCAATATCAGAAAACGCATTCGATGCTAAACGAAAAACAAAGCGGATGGCCTAAAACCTTTATTGGCGTATTTGTTCAGGTCGCTCCAAATTCCTAGTAAGTTTTTGCGAAAAGTTCTTTTACTGTTTTCTGGTTAAAAAGCATTTTATTGCGCGGCATTAGTTAGGAAGCAAATGTGCAATTTTTTCTTTCCAATTTTATGCTGTGAACTGAAATTGACAGTTTTTGTAAATGACGTTTTCTTCCCACACTAATTAAAATAAAATAAGTATGCTTTATCGCCGTGTCATTTCAATGTTCATTTTTATTTAAAAAAATTGAAATTTTATTCATATTTTGATTGTCAGTCATAATTTTGCAAGGTGTTATGAAGCTTTTTTTCCTTTCGCGGAAAGTAACAGAATGACGGCGCGTGAGTGAAATGTCTTAAAATGGTTTACATAAAAGATTTTTCGATCATTTTACCGTCAGACACGTCACTTTGCCAGAATGACTTCGCCTTTTTGGAATACGTTGTATATAGTTGTTACGTTTATAATTTGTAGTTAAAATATAGCGCACATTTAGCCGTATAAATACACCGCACGCAAAGGGCAGTTTGTGTAGCCGGACTGCAAAATTATATGATTATTCGTAGGGGAAAATGTTAAATACGTTATCAACCTTCCTGGGTCATTTTCGCCAGAACAAACAAAAAGTATTAACTGAGTATCAGATATTGTGATGTACAATTTAAAGGGTAGTTTACACATAACGGTTTGTCGGACCGAGTTTGCAAAGAAAACATACTCTAAACACAAAATCGGCCAAATTTACGATACGGGTAGATTGACCTATATTTATAAGAAATAAACTGTGAACTGGACGCAGCCAGATAGCTTCGTGAATGACAACCAGACTTTAAAAAACAATTTAATGTTTTATAAAGACTAAATATTTCATGGAGAATTAGCTTCTTAAAGGGGTGGGGGGAGGTGTGGTTCAGTGATTCAACAACAACAACAACAACAACAACAACAACAACAATTTATTAAGTATTTCCATTTACATACATGGCATTACCTACTCTCTAAAAAGTAATTGATTAATTAACTAATTGGTTAATTCACTTTTGAAATTACATGATAGTGTCTACGATTCGTAATCTCAAAAATAAAAGCAGCAACTGGTTTACAAATAAATGGATCACTATTGTAAAATAGGAACAAATTTTTGATTTTACACTAAATCGTTAAAAAACTAATATTTGTTAATGGTTTTATCAAAAAAATTGTTGCGAAGCGTATCATACAGAGGGCAAGAAAACATATATAACATGACATTCATTTTCAACTTCATTAGCTTGACATATGGAACAAATTCTTAAGTCTTCGGGAGTCTTTAGTGCAGTATATCTCCCTGTTTCGATACGAAGTCGATGATTTCCTAGGCGAAATTCATTAATAGCAGATCTATGGAGATGATTTTTTATTGCATCTCAGTAGAAATTCGGTTCGGTTGGTATCTGTTTTAAAAGTATTGTAAAAATTAAATTTCCCGTTCGAGACAAAAATTAAGAGTTGGTGGTTGATTATTTTGAGCGACACTGGAGATGAGAGTTTTCACTTACCGTTGCTTTCATTTAAAATCATGCATGGAGCATGAACTTCATGTATCACATAATATTTTAATCTTTTGTGATATGCCTGACTGATTTTTCTCAGCCATATCCTTTGAAAGTTGTAAATCAAAAGTATTAGGGAGGACGTGCTTATTTAGTAAGAGTACATTACAAGAAGATAAATGGTAAATTCAAAATAATAACTGACTGTACAATAAAGCGTAGCGGCCATTATCCACTAGATGAATTCCCGTCGATCAACCGCCAATAAAGCACTAGAAATAAAGCGGCCCAAATGCACTTTCAAGAGGTTTTTACTTAATCAAAGGTGTCGGAAACAGACAATGTTTCATGTGTTGATACAGTATTTCAGGTGGTCATACTAAGCAATATTCTTTGCTTCAAAATCTATCGTGTCTTCAAATTTGATTAACTCAGTGGTGAGTGAAATTTTTACTTTTCTCGCTTTACTAGGTGCTGAAAAACACAATTATTAGGCCGAGTATTGTAGAAGGTCAAACCCTTTTGGCAGTGAACGTTAGTATTGAAGATAATAATTTATTTTTTTAAACTTAGTTAACAGTGTAGGTGGAACTCATGATTACCGAAGAAAATCAAATTTGCGAAAAGAAATCATTTAAACTGAAGCCAGTGAATGTTAGCTAAGCTCGCTTATCTACAAGTCATCGAATTGAAAATACCTTTCTTTTGAGTTTCTTTTTCAAACAAAGTGATGGGAAATTATATAGTTATGTTGTGAGCTATCGGGTAATATTACGCACACAACATTTAGGCTGCGGCCCTTCCAGTATAGTTGTACGATAATTCCCTGTGTTTTGATCTTTTCGTTTTCCAACCGCGATGGGTTGTGATGCAGAAAAACGGTCCCTCAAAAAATTTCAACTTTTTGAGCTTATCATTATACGGTACACAACGATATCTTTCATTAGAAACAACATTTTCGGTCGCCCTTCAAGAACCGATCGAGACCAATCTTAAACAATAAGTAGCATTCATGCTTTTCATAGGATCGCAGACGCAATTAACGTCCTTTTTATTATTATTCAAAGAACCTGACAATTTTGAAAGAAAAACTCCATTAATTAAAAGCTGAACAATTTTACAAAATCATTGCCTAAGTAGCGGCTACCAATTTATTTATTACGAAATTAATAACCTCGATTCTGGCGTTCAAATTCTGTACAGCTGGGGGTCTGTTTAGGTGGTTCCGTGTGAACACAATACCTAATATAAACGCACCAATTTTCCATTGGTAGACATTTCGTCCACATCCGTGTGAACGTAACATTTGCATAGGTCTGCATAAATTTCAGGCGTGCAGCTAACACGTATTAAAGTTTTGTGGACTTCCTAGTTTTTTTCTCATTCTTCTATCGATGTATATCGTGTTCTGGGAAGAGCTTATTAATATAGTCTCTACATTACACTAATTTTGTATTGACTTTGTCTTTTTTGAAAATCGTCTCATTAAAAATAATGTTAATAATTAAGAAAATAAATAGGTAGTTAGATAAATAACGAAACGAATGAATAGAGAAATATATTAATTAATTAATTAATTAATAAAGAGAAACTTGTGCCAGCCTAGCATATCAAAGATATGTAAAGGAAATTCGATCGTTTCATTTAGCTGCAGTCGTTATTTCTTTTGGAGGTCGAATTTGTTCAATTACCCACCTGTTAAAGAAACAAAAACACGTTCTGAAAGTCAATGAAAGTCAGGTACATTTTTTAAATTAAATTAATTTTATCTTAGCCATTATTATGCTCATAATTAGGTCCTAATTAGTCTGCAATAGACGAGATGACTGCCGTTTGCGGACTGCCGTGGTGGACTGGACTACAGAGGAACGACACCGTTGCTTCCGTAAATGACATTTTACTCGCTGCTGTCAATGGATCTTCTGCCATTTTCGCAATCCTTAGTAACCTGGCAACCATTGTAACAATCATCAAGACCCCCACCTTACAGAGGCCGAGCAATATTCTGCTGTGTAGCCTGGCTTTTGCAGATTTACTTACTGGAGTTACTGCTCAGCCTTTGTTTGTTGTGTGGCGACTTTTTCTTCAAAGAGCCCAGAAATCATGTCTACATCAAATTCTGGTCTTTGACGTGTATCATACTTTCAAGTACTTTGCCGTTGGCTTATCTTTCGTCAACATTGTTCTAATAAGTTTTGATCGCCATTATGCCCTGTCAAAACCTTTGGAATATATTGTCAAAGTCACTAAATCAGGTAACAGGCGTGAGGCCGGGCTTTTATTGCCCCCGCGAGGTTCCGCCACAGCGAAACCCGAGGAGGCACCCTAAACTGCCCCGCGCAGAGAAGTATCGTTTTTTTCGTTGTATTGGTAACATGCTAAGTCTTCTCGATTTGAAGAAGCTAGGCGCGCAAGGTAGTCCCGGTTAATTTTTTAGAATGCGCGCAAGGCAGTCTTAGGAAATTATGGAAACACGTCATCCTTCAACCTCAACCCGATCTCGGCTTTTGTTTTTTCTTTTCCACCGAGACTTGAGAGTCAAGTATAAATAAAACTAAATTGTTCTATTTTGAAAAAGGGGCGGAGCTCGGACTAGATTATAGAAGCTCTCCATAGACGCCTAACAGGCTAAGTCCGTTAACTTTTGGACAACTGAAAAAATTGCCCACCCGTTGCCCGTTGGCTTATCTTTCGCCAACATTGTTCTAATACGTTTTGATCGCTATTATGCCCTGTGAAAACCTTTGCAATATATTGTCAAAGTCACTAAATCAGGTAACAGGCGTCAGGCCGAGCTTTTATTGCCCCCGCAGGGTTCCGGCCCAGAGGCCGGAAAACGAGAAGGCAAAAAGGGACGGAGCTCTCGATAGAAGCCTAACATAGAAGCTAACATAGAAACCTAACAGACTAAGTTGAAATGTACCAAAGTAATTTTTTGCTCTTTTGCAGGGACAATGAAAATCGCCGGTCTCGGGTGCATAATCTGGCTGCTGATGACAATCCTGATTGTATTTTTTTTGCCTCCTCTGCCTGGCTTCATCATGTTGTATATCTTTGGTGTGCTGTTTCTCGTTATCCCTCCTGTAAATTATATGAGATCACTATTCTCTCTTCGTCGTCATAACGCTCAGCTGCGTGATGAAATTACATCTCAGATGTCGACATTATTTCAGCGCGAGAAGAAAGTTACACTTAATATGTGCATTGTGACCGGCTTGCTGTTTGCTACTTTACTGCCAATTGGTTCCATGGAGATTTTTCACAAAGGATATCCTCGAATACACTCCATTCTGTTACCCTGGAGTATTACAATGACGTTTATTCCGCCCTCAACTAATCCCATTATTTACTTTGGACGCAACAAGAACATGAGAATTGCCTTTAAATCCATCATGAAAATCTAAAGGTCCAAGTTCTTTTCAACAGAGAGCTTTCTTGACATAACCATAGAATTCATTGTCAATGAAGGGGATATATATATCAGGCATGAAAACGTTTGACCAATATTAACTCTTTGCATGACTCATAGCGTTGATAACCGATTGAGACCTTATAGTTAATTCATTTAATTTTGACAAGTGTAAAATCTAGGCGTTGAAATTATGTATTTTAACATATCAATATTAGTTATTTTAACACTTATGAAGACTTTGAAGTCAATTAAGTAATCTATTAAGACTTGAACATTACTTAATAAACATTGTAAATGGTAATCTATTAGGACTTTGAAGTTAACTTATTAAACATTGTAAATGGTAATCTATTATTAAGACTTTGACGTTAACTTATTAAACATTGTAGATGGTAATCTATTAAGACTGTAAATGGTAATCTATTAAGACTTTGAAGTTCACTTATTAAACATTGTAGATGGTAATCTATTAGACTCTGAAGTTAACTTATTAAACATTGCGAACCTTTTTTGATTGACAAGTTAACTATATTAACTTTACGTCGTAAAATTATATTTGATTGACAACTTAAGAAGCAGATAAATTTTACGTCGTAAAAGCTACGACGTAAAACCTATTTGATTGACAACTTGACGAATGGATTAATTACAACGTACCTTGCTTTTACGCCGTAAATATCCACGACGTAACGTGTAGCTAAAATTTATTTTACGTCGTACGCGAACCTTCTCGTTTACGTCGTAATTTCAAGTAGATGTTATGATTACGACGTAACGTGTCATGCTAAATATAATCACGTCATAAATGTGACGTCGTGATATATTTGAAGACTTTAGGACGACCCTCAAAGTACACTGAAGGATAATCGATTTCTCGCCATAAAATAGACGTTGCTATATTTTACGAAGTAGTGTCTAGTGAGTACGGGGGCTAATGCCCCATCGTAAAAATCTGAAATTGAAAACAAAAATCTTGTGTAACCAAGTAGTACACATTTTTAGTTATTTTATTGAGTTGTGAAAAATCACAAATTTGTTTCTTCTTGAACCTGTTATACTCTCATCCATTGAGTGTTTTCAGTCTTTCCGATATGCCAGTCGGATAGCGGAAGTTAACGTAAATGATCGATTACCTGAAAAGAAGCTCCGATCTTAACTTTCCACCTTCGGGTCTTTTCCCTAGCCATAATTTTTTCCCTCAAGGAAATTTTCTCTGTTTTACATAATAATTGGTCTTGCATGCTTATCGATTTTGAGAGCCTAGTCTTGTGCCGTATTCTGATGCGATCTACTTTATGTAGCTTTCCCCCATCTAACAGCTCCTTACTGAACAAAAACGGTTTTAATCTAGTCTATTCAAAGAACTAGCCAATATTTTTCCAGCGGTACGCACGATGTTCCTAATTTCCCCTAGTCCCCGTCTTAGTCGCTTTCATGCGCATTGGTTAAATTTTCTTTTCATAAGCTGCAATGCTCGTAATCGCGCATGCTGATGTCGTTTATGCTTAAAAAATTAAAAATTAGTTTATCGAAGAAAGAGTGAATTAAAGGTGTCATGAGGCGTTTGTAATTGCTGCCGCAGTGAGCGAGCTTGAAGCGAGCGAACGAGGCAGTTCTCTAATCGGCAAAAAATTACATTATAGGGGCATTCAATCACGTTTTCTTACCAAACGCAAGGAATTGTGGTTATGGGCGACTCAAAGTTTTGGGATGCGCAATGGACTCGCAAGGAATTTTGGTTAAGTGTAAATGGAAGATTTGGGATGCGCAGTAGACTCGCAAGGAATTGTGGCTATGCTCGAATGGGAGATTTAGAATGCGCAGTGGATTACCACGTGCTTTCTTCTTACACTGATTTTCAACTGCAATTTGAATAATTAGCAATCTCGTTAAAGTAAAGAAACAACAGGTCTAATTAGAAAACAAAAAATCTTTGCACGTGCTGCATACTTTTGCAGTTGGCCGACACTTGTCGACCTAGAATCGAAAGCATTCCTGATAAATTTATCCCAGTCGATGCCAAGGCAGAATGAAAGAAAAGTTCGAAACCTCCATATATTTAGGTTGGTTTTCGGAAAACAGAAAACGCTAAGACCAGCAAAATAGCGTAGCATATGGATAAAGAAATAGCATCACTGCATGGAGAAAGCAGCCGTTTAATATCTTTCAAGGATATTTTCACAAAATGCAATATTTTATATGTCCGATATTTTGACTATAGTGATTAGGGTTAAGCACTGAAAATACTAACTGAAACACTAACCAAACTGATTAGGGTTAAGCCCTGAGAATGGTAATAAGTGTTAGCAGTTGGCTTTTATTTTGGGTTGGGGTTTACGCTATAATATTTGAATAAAATCGCCATCTTGCAGAGAAACCACGGTGGTCTAGTGGTTAGAGTAGTGGTATGCATACCCTATGCTCCGGGATCGAATCCGCTCATATTCGAGTGAATATTTTTTTTCCTTTGAAATTGAACAGACTTACACTTTGACAACATTTGTCGAAAAAAATGTCGGACTGCCGGTCATTTAGTGTTTTGAAAATCTTGACCGGTTACCGGCCTTATAGCCGCAGCCTTTACTATTTTTCAAGCAAATTTTTCTTCTGTTCTAAGAGGGAATCACACAAGCAGCATTAGAGCTACGAGCCCTAAAATTTATGTGTCATGTATTTATCAAAAATTGAACATAACTGCCCTCCAAAATCAAATTGGTGTTTGATTCGTGACATGGTTGGCCAAGTTAATGTGTTTTCATGGCCGTTTCTCAAACCTATCTTGTAGCGCAGATATCAGTCAAACAAATTTCCTTAAACTTTGCAGATGAAATAAACAGTCTTAAACTCCAGAATTTTAAGTTTCGTGGAAGACGCTCGATTTTTGTGCGAACAGAAAGACTGAACACCATAGTTAGAAAATTTGCTCGTATCGCCAAATCAAAGCTTCAAAATAAGTTTCAGTCATTCGGTCACGGTTGCAAGCGAGAATGATTGATATACATATCAAAAATCGAGAATTATCTGGCCACTTCTGACGCGACGCGAGCACGTTAGAAAAATACTAAAACTGGCTCATAATTAAGTTATTCACCTTTAACGCGATACTCAAAGGAAGATAATTTCTAAATTTAGGTCATCACTGACAAAGATTTTGGATTAAGCCCTCTTAGCCTCACATCACCTTCTACTAAAAACTTTACATTTAATTTCCATTTCCTCACTATTCCTTGCCTACGGCAGCATTTCTACCCTTTATATGTATACTAGTTTTATGAAGTATTTGACGCGGTCCTTTTTTTACGGCTTATGTCCGTTGGTGAAATTGCTACTTGGGTTTTCTTGGATTGAAAAGGGCGGGCTCTTTCTAAACGTGGCGTTGGTTATGGGACCTTAGTATTCAGAACTGAATCAGTCGATGGCAAACAACGAAAAGGCTTTTATGTGGTAAGTTACAGTGATCAACCTTGCCTCGAGATGGTCATATTTTTGTACACACCTTCATGCAATTCAGTGTTGGTCTGAAAATTTTTTGTTATGGATGTGGGGAAGGGGTGGGGCGGAGAGATCAGAACATGTACCTCGTGTTGTTTACGAGACATTAACGTAATGAAAACTGTTCAACAGTCTTCTACAAATCAAAATAGTTGTAAATGCTTACGGGAGGCCCTAACTATATGATGATTAGAAGGGCAATATTTGGAAAGGTACATGGTCGTGGAGTAAAGGAGATTTGACTAATCAGCCAATTTCCCGCCAAACATAAGGGCGTGGCCAGTGGCCCCAAAATTGTGTTCGCTCGCCCCGGGCTGGCTCGACTTTTGGGATACGGTTATGGGGTTATAAACAATGAGTTCATCATCTAAATAGCCTACTCGCCCCATAGTGACTGCATTCCGCACTTCAGAGACCCATCAGCTACTGCATGACCCTCTCAGATCAGATTTTATGTTCGTGATGTAATACTGGTAGTGAGGTCAGTCCACAAGCAGAGTCGTAAAAAACACCGACACTTGAGCCTTTACGTTCAAAACATTCCTGGCTATCGGATAAAAAAGAAGGAATTTTTAAAAATACTAAAATAAAATGTTATTTCAAATTTCACTCTGTCACCGTTCGAAAATTATTGTGAATCAGACCGAATGAAAGTTCACTCAAAGAGGGGGAGGGAGGGGTTGGTAGTTCTTCACAGTTCCAGTTTACTAGAAAATTAAAAGTTACGAAAAAATACTGGGCGAAATGCAGAATACATGCAAGAATGAGAAAGAAAATGAAAAACAACTTCCTGTTCGAAGTCGGGTGAAACGTCTAATAGCGCCAAGAAGACTGAACTTGATTTTAATCAAGTTCAGTCAGGCTCACACTCAGTCAATTGAAAAGTTTAATAGCGTCAAGAAGACTGAACTTGATTAAAATCAAGTTCAGTCAGGCTCACACTCGTCTTTAAACTGCATTTAACTGTTATTGTTATTCATTCAAAATATTTCCCAATTCTGATTGGCTAAGAGCACACGCATAATTCACCATTACCGGTTACTGGTGACCAAATTTGGAAGAATTTTGTGTTTAACGAGGAAATGACGTCAAAAATACAGCGTTTTATAGTTCTTGCAGGTTAATGTACCGTAAGCCGAGAAGACCTGGGGACGAGGTTGAGTTGTTTTGGTTGTGAAAACAAAAAATGGTGGACATTTCACTCGTTTCAAGAGTAAGAACTAGGCGAAATTATAGCTAAAAACATGGCAAGAACAGCAAGAACACAACTCGAAGGGCGACATCTTCTATTTGGAGAATATTTGCCGAGCTGAACAACCCTAAAACTGCCCTATCGAAGATGAACTGAACATTGATGGAGGTAAGCATGTTTTAGCTTTGTTTTCAAACTAGGAATTATTTTGAATGAATAATAAAACAATTATTGAATTCGGCTTTCGTATCATATGAAGAATTATGGAGATCTCGGAGGGTGTTATCCGCCTCGGCCCTCGGCCTCGACGGATAACACCCTCCTTGATCTCCATGATAATTCTTCAGAAGATACTCAGCCTCATTCATTAATTGTTAATTAATTCACAGTACCAAGACGCTGTCTTTCAGTAGCATACAACATTGTACATGTCAGCTACAGACAAACTACTGTTTTTAAACGAAACGAGCTACAGCGCAATGTTGCCTGCGTGCAGACGTCTCCTATTTAGGCTTGGTAGTGGGTATTGACCCAGTTCCTAATGCGTTTTTGTAAGTGGAAATAATGTGCTTCATATTAGCTTTCATTTGATTTCTTGCACATTTTAATGTGCACAGACACTCGATCAGCTGTGTCAATTATAAGGTTCTCGAATTTGATAATCATTCTTTAGACTCCAAAGTTGAAAGTCCTGCTTTGTTTAAAACGCCGGCTATTTCAATGGTCACGATTTTAAAAGAAGATAATAATAATAATAATAATAACAATAATAATAATAATAATAATAATAATAATAAGACTAATGATAAATATAATTGATTATCCTCTCCCCTTTTGGAGCGTTTCAGGGATAGTGAACCAATAATTCAAATGAAACATAACAAAGCTAAGAATCCCAGCTGGTAGGAGGCCAAGTATGGAAGAGGATTTGAACTCGGGACTACAGAGAACATGTCCAGCTATAGCGGTCAGCAGGGCGAGATTTGAACATGGGGCTAAAAGTTCGGCTTTGTCTATGCTGCCTCCACAGTTAAAACAACCTCGTTACTGTTACACCACTACTGTTTCGTAATATAATTTGTTCTACAGGAAAGTATCCATTTTATTTTCACTGAGTCGACTTGGCCACTTTGTTCATCCAAAAATAGTAGCTCTAAAGGATATATTAAGAATAAATTAACCTGAAACTTTCCACGATAAATAAATAATATTGCTCTACAGATATTTGACACTGAGTTTTCACCATTTGAAAAGGTTTTGATAATCACTATTAAGAATTCTATCACGGACTCCTAAAGTTAGACCAAAACTACAGCTGAATATTCAATAACACAACAACACAGTCAGTCTATTTAGTCAGGTCTCTTAGGGTCAGGATCGTTACAGAGTTGACAAAAGCACCAAACTTTGCACAGCGATAGCTTATTGCAGTACCATGAATATTAGAGGGGGTGCCCACTGCAAATATGCCACTGAAGCGTGCTAAACAGGATTTAATTATTGTAAATTTCACCTGCTGGGGTCCCTGTGGTGTTTTGATTGAAAATTGTTATTTAATACCTTAAATCACTCTAAATTCTATTCTCAGGTTGTAAACAACAATTTCACTCGAACATCTGGCATTCCCATCCATTTTTGCTTATTGATTGTATAATTAAGTTGATTATTACTGTGCCCTTAAAGCAAGTCCACAGTCCGCCCACATTTTCATAAGTCATTTCATAAGATGGCCTCGTCTTTGCTTCATAACTTGCAAGTACTCAGCTTCTGGGGTCTCTTCTCCTTTTCTAATGTATTTCAATTAGAGGAGGCCTTATTGTGTGGCTTAAGCCTTATTTATCAAGTATTACTTGTCATTACATGTCACTTTAAGCTGAAGAAAGCAAACAAAATTTCAGAAAAAAGAAATTGTTAAAGAGTCTGTTGTATCACATATTATCAGGGATTTATGACAGCTATTCATGAAGAGCAAATAAGGAAATGACAGAACCCAAAATAGTTCTTTCCTAGGGAGGTAATTAATTTTTCAGCTTAACATAGGCCTGGATGCCTTTCAGTCTCTCTTTATCCAGTTATCTGCTGGACGCAAGTGCATGTTTTGACAGAGAAGCAAGCACCGTGGCACAAGTCATATCATTTACAATTTCCGCAGTTTGTCTAAGCTTTATAAAGCAAAAACAAACAAAAAAAGAATCTGGTCTCATAAACGAAAAAAAGAAACAAGTTAGCCCAAGCTTCAAAAAACAGCACAATTTATCATGAAGCCTCTACATTTGGCACTGAAGCACTCATGTCCAAAAATAATGACAGCTTATCAAGTCGTAAAAGTGAGACTCAAGTGGTACAAGATTGACTCAAATGATAAATGGTGAATAGTTTAACTGCTGAAACTGTAGAAAGGGGGCCGGGCTAACTTTTAGGGCCTATTTACATGGAGGAAGGGGACCCCAGGTAGGAATGGTAACCCACTTAGGTGGGGTAACCCGCCTGTCCATATGACCTCTCATTTTAATTTTATCACGTTTACATGATAGGTGGGGTCACCCTTCAAGGTGGGTAGCCCGGTCTGCCACACCAGGTAACCCTCTCAGCTGAGGTCAAATTTTGCCATGTCAACGTTTCAAGGTGAGGAAACCCAGGCTAGTCGGGGTCGGATTCGAGATACATCAAATTCGCGCAAAATTCACTTAGGCGCTGGGTGGCTTCACATAATTATTAAAGGTAACAATAGAAAGCCACAACACTGAAGGTTGCAGCAAGAGCAGCAATTGAGCGTAGACGTGGTTTGTCAGCATTTTTCTCGTTTACATGGTTAGCGACCATTCATATAATCTTGAGAAACTGCACCCCAGGATGGCGAGGTTGTAAGATTGCATGTAAAGGAGGGTTATTTTTTTACCCCACCTAAGCAGGTTACCTCACCTACCTGGGGTCCCCTACCTTTATGTTAACAGGCCTAAAGTCTCAGGAACCGTGAAACTGGTAATAAACGGTATACCTAACCCGGGACTAGCTGTGATACTACCGGCCATCTTCAAGAACGTCAGCATAGCAGCCAAAGAAGCCATTATATCGATTGCGGTTGTTTCATGCGTCTTGTTTTGTAACTTTTTCTGTGTTCGTTTTTGTCACCATCTCTAAATATCAATCATGTTCAAAACACCCCTACTAACAAAATATTTCGTAAAGCTCTTTAGAATGATATTCAGCAATAAAAACAAGGTGTGACCAGGAGCCGATTTCTAGGCTACTGGTGTGGCAACATAGGCATAAGTGAATGCAAAGTTTTGCAGTATGTAATCTATCAAAAATCTGTTTGAGTGTTCAAAGTTGGGGCTGATGGGCTTCTTTATCATGACCACTTCATTATTATAAGAGACCAGGCCATAATTATTGTTGACCCTTGCTTTTTTGGTATTTTATGTAATTTTCCACAGCATTATTTTGTGTAAAGTTGGTAACTGAATTGCTCTTAAGGAATTTATGATCGTACGATTTCGTAACCACGGGGTATTCGCCTAATTGCATCAAAGAAATTACATTCATTTTCATAAATGATGCATCATTGGTTGGCTAAAAAAGGCCTTGTTCCTGTAAATTTCAGCTCTTCTGAAGTTAGTTTGTTTGTAAATTGTAACGCACGCGACGACCTTCCTTTTTTTTGAAAGATCGTATAGACCTACCATTAACACTCTGGTCCAAGGGCTCTGAAGTGAATGAGCCGCTTACAGGTGTATAGGCATGCAGGGACCTCATACACTTCTTTTTAAATGCAAATGTGCAAAAAATAAGGAGTATTAAAAATTCCTGGAGAGGCATGTTTTACAACCTCGTCCCCAGGGCTTAATAAAAAGGTAGAAAAAGGTAAAGCGACCATATTTTACGTCAATAACTCGTGACAGTAATAATAAGTGATAAACTTGAGGTCGACGGTGCGCTCCTTTTACCCCCCTCTCTCCATTAATTCTCCGTTTTAAAGGTATTTAAAGCTAGTCAAAGCAACACAGAAAAAAGAGAAGTTGAAATAAGGAGGTGTTGACACCGGGCTCGAACTCGGGACCTCTCGCCCCGAAGGCTGCGCACTAACCAACTGTGCCACCCTTGCTCCTCCTTTCCCCCCTGAGGACGAGGTTGACATGTTTTAATCATTATCTCAAGGACAGGGTTACCAACGAAGCAAATTATAATCTAATCTTAGCTGCACAATTACAAAGTGGGCGCGTTGTCAGTTACGGTTCATGAGGTCGTTCATGTGGCATGTCAAACTTTAACGATTCTATCGTTTAGGATGTGATACATTTGAGTTTTATGTTATTGTATGACATCTTTGAAAGCTGGCTTTGTGATCTGTTTAAATTGATATGTAATGATATTATCACTGGCAAGTCTTAGCAGTGACACTGATAGCCGCACAGTCCGCACAATAAACATGGCCACACTTACCGTGTGGAGACTGGGCACTAGTCAGTATTATGTACATGTAAAACTATTTTGAATAGTGTAACAACAACTAAACATTACCAAATTAAAAACTTAAAAATTTGCAACAAATGTTTTTTAGCCAAATCAAAAAGAAGAGTACTCACCACAGGGCACCCAATCTGCTATTATAGGTGAAAGTTAATCCCCCCTTTTATCTGTAATTAGGACCATTTGTAACGGGCACCCCCTCCAGTATTAATCGGTAGGTGCTAAGGAAGCTCTGTGCCAAATTTGACACTTTTGTCACGCCTGTAACGATCCGGCCTATATTTTGCACTAAGAGACCTGACTAATTTTAGTATAGTTTATAGAGCAAAATTATCCATACTCAACCGCAGTTTAAACTTCCATCTGATTGTTCACAATAAGGTCAAAACTAGCCAATTGCTAATCCAGCCGCTCCTTTCCCTCACACGCAATTAGCAACGGTGAATCACTGACGCCCCTTGTCCGATTTTAATTTTTCTTAGGGAAGGGCTAGGGAGCGACTGTAAACGGGCTAGCAGTTAAAGGAAACTCCTAAATCTGTAAGTTACAAGAAACTTCTACAATTTGTAATAAACAATCAACTAAATGGAGGCTATCATTTTTTTTCACTGAGTGGGCCCCTTTTTTCATCTAAAACTGGATACATTTTCTAAAGGTATATGAAAAAAATGGAATTTTTAAAAACTGGCGCTTCCACATGTAAATCAGTGTTAAACCAATTTTTTAATCTTAGAGATATTTTACAATTTTCACAGCTTGAAAGAGTTATACCTGCATGAGTATTTTACAGTAAGTTTGCGTTTATAGCATGTCTTTTGTTTGATCTCCGTCTATGCTGGAAAATTGCCTAATGAGGATTTGATGTATATTCCCTTAGCGTTGCCAATGCGTTTTTGGCTTGGCGAGGGGATAATTTGACTGTATGGTGATTGGCCGAGTACGTTTTTAACGCAGGGAAGAAATAAGGCTTATATTCAACCATCTTTATCGATCTGGTTTGGTCTACAAAGGACTCTTTATATAATCAAAGAACAGAAAATATTTTCTTGCGAAACAAAGCAGTTGATCCCGAGAGGGCTAGATAGGCCTGCCTTGCCCGTTTGGATAGCCCATCAGATTATAGCAGGATTCGCTTCACCTTGCCACTCAAAACGGACCCTATATTTTAAACTGCCAAATAAGACGTAGAGAGTTGCATGGTAATCACTTAAATACGAAATCGTGTAAATATGTCTCAAGATCACTATTTTCAACTGCGAGTTACATATTTTAAAAGTCAGTAAAATGACGCGCTGAAATACACAAAGCGTTTAATTTGTTTTTATATATTGTATCGATGCGATTAGTCACGATTCAAAACTGAAACTTCCTGTTTTTGAATTTAAAGTCCCAAACTATTCTTCTTAAGTACAACTGTATCTCTCAATTTTTGAACAGAGACTTAAGTTAAAGAAAATCGCTTTACGCTATCTGTCTTTAAAGAGACCACACTGCACATACGCCTGCGAATACAGCTGCTTTTCGTTGCTCCTTGCCTCGCAATCAAGCTGCAACTGCCTTCTATAAAATGTTCTTTGTTTTTAATCATGCACCGCTTCCCAGTTCTTTCAATAAACAAAACTGAAATGCCATGAACATCGTTACGTGGACTAACTATACGGAGAGGAAAATTTGCTTTAAAGCCGTTGCTCAGAAATACACAAGAAAAATGACGTTTATGTGCTAAAATATATTTATGCAGTATAATGCTTTTATCAACATATATTTATGGGATGACGGCACGTTTATTTTAAAACCTAGACTTTCTCTTCTTACAGTAAGCCGTCTCACATTTGTATTTGAAGACAAAAAACCATTCGGGTGGTCCAGCTGCGTTTTCCAAGATTTAAACCGAGTGGAGAGGAAACGAAGGGCATAGGCACCAAACTATAACATTAACTGACTGGTGAGGTATGTGTGAGATACTTTATTTTCACGTGTTTTGTTTATAACAAAGCGGTGTTTTGTACGTGGTGAACAGAGAAGTTTAAGTCCCTGAGGAAGACAACGAGGAAAATACGGTTCTTTTTTCGATCTTTTCAGTTTTAGGTACCACTATCTCAGAAAGGCTCAAAGACTCTAGTTTATTTAACAGTTGCCTTTCAGGGATAGTTTTCTATGCTTAGAACATGTTTGATCCCATTTTTCATCAAAGAGCACAGATTCTCCCTCGGGAATCCATGTATATGCTTTATTGCTTTAAGTTGGCTACACTGGAGTACCTCTTTTCAAGTTTGAGTATTTAAGATGAAAATTTGTTGTGATCCATGTTTCAATGACATGGGAGTTGTCATGTATCTCCCTTAGTTGCCTCGATTATGGCAAAGTTTGAACAAATTCTATGGGAGTATTTTGGAAATATTTCAAAACAAAATTTTAAGGATCATAAAAACAGTGGATAAACATGCTATCGTCATCATTGGCTGTAATATGTAAAGGGAAAATGATGAGGTCTGGAAAAATGCAGTTTCATCTCATAGTGGTTTGATTCCATTTGAAACAGTGTATGAAAAACGAGGAGGATTGCTTTGGTCGATTGCGAGGAAGAAGAATTTGGTTAGCTTGCGTTTGGCTGCACTTTTTACCATTTTTGTATGTAATTTGGTCCATGCCTACAAATTTCACGATAGTATGTTTATAGAACCACTCGATATTAAAAAAAATTAATAATCCCGAGATCACACCTTCAGAAAGGCTCAAAGACCCAATAGTTTATTCAACAGTTTCCTTTCAGGGATAGTTTTCTATGCTTAGACATTTTTGATCCCTGTCATTGCTGAAATCGGATTTTATTTTTAATTTTATCCGCTAGTTTAGATTGCAGACAATTCGCAGCTCTCAAGCGAAAAAAACTGATATCGGATGCTGACGTATCTCGACTAAAAAAGACCACTTTAAAGCTGCCCGTCTTTATCATTGCATTAACCTACGAATACACCCGCTCCTCATTGCTTCTTGCCTGGCGATCAAGCTACCAATGCGCTTGTTGAAAATGTTATTTGCTATCAATTTGCTCTTCCATGTTAAACCAAAAATCAAAAGTAAAAAGGTAAAAAATAATAATTACAATAATAACCTGTGACTATCATAGGACAAGAAAATTTGCCTAACCTTGTTTATTTATTTAAGTTTTTTAGAAGTTTGACTACTTCGTGAATTCGTATGATTGGCAGAAAATAAAAAATAAAAAATAGCCAGTTTTAATAAATTATAATCATTTTGGTAAATTATGAACAAAAGCTCGTCCACACGTATCCTGATATTTTTGGAAACGGAAACTTTATCTCCGCTCTCTGAAAAATACGCTTCCACACGTAGCGTTTTCAAAGTTTACGCCCAGGTTGGGTGCGCACTACGATCGCCAAGCATCATGGGCGGTATTCAAAATCTGATCATTGGTGTCAAGATGGCGTGGGGTGAACATCTCGACTGCGGAGTGAATATTCGTTAATTACGCTGTAGATATATACGATTTTGCTTTGAATCTCTTCCGGAAGCTCTTGAAAAAGAAAGTCTGTCCAATTCAGTGGGAAAAAAACAGTCTTATTCCGTTGATAAGTGTATTCTGGTGTATTTTGTTCGTAATCACTTGCATCCTGTTTGCTGCTGTTTGCTGACCGAGAAAAGTCGGCACATTTACGCTTTGTTCAATGCTTCAATCATGAAAAGCACTGGAGGTAGGACCCGCGGTTCGCCGAAAATTTTGAATTCGCCGTGAAATCAGTGCAACTGGTGCTAAGAGGTACTGATATGCATAGCTGTGACATAATTATAATACTAGGAGCTTCTTCAGAATACCCGGCCGCGGTATTTAAACACAGTGAGCTTATTTTGTTTTGTCATTCAGCATTGCAAGATGTTCACTTGCTAGCTGTAATAAGAGAATCGAAGTTGAAGGGGTCATCTTTTCAAGGACTTGTTTCTCTGTTGGCACCAAGTCTGCATTCTGCAGTCTGCAGGGAATCACATGTATGACTGCAATTTTATGATGCTTTTTTTAGTCCTATTACAAAAACAGACATTCCTACATCAGAGTACTCATCAGCCTATTTATATGCTCACCTAATGCTATTGTTTGGAGGAACCAGTCGCCGCTGCCCCGCTATTTTGTGATCAGCTTGTGATTACAAAAGTAACACTTCCAGTAACATGTCACATTGGTCTTCGAAAGGCTACATTTTCCCATGAAAACATGCCGGTTGTGATTCGGAAAAAGTATCACAAAACGTGGGGCTAGTTGGGGAGCGATAAAAAATTAGCGTAGAACAAGGTTTGTAGAAACACTTACAACTATCTTCTACTTTCGACGGGTAATATAATGAAAATTATAGCTTCTTAAAAACCGGGTCCAAATTTCATACTCTTACAGGAGGAATATTCGGGCTCCTCGTTTTAGATTGAAATGAAGAATATTGATTTGTTTTTCTTCACAGAAAAAATCTAAACAAATATTAGCTTGTGAAATCGAGAAAAACGATCTAAGGAAAGAACTGTATCTATTGAAAAATAAAGCATATAACCTGCGAAATTTCTCGACCTTCGCCGCCATCTTGAAAATTTTGAATCGACAATGCATCGCAATCGTATTGCGCACACCACCGGGTTTACGCCCATCCTCACAATTCAAAAACGATGGAAAAACGAGAGCAACTCGTGGCATATGATTTATGACATCATGGTATTCGTAAACCTCCCGTTTTCGTCCGTCTACACGTAAAAGAAGAAGAAGCAAACGTATTCAAAAGTCTCCACTTTGGAAAGCATGTTGATAAGATACATTCTCGGTAACTGTTGTCACCGGATACACTGTTGTCATCGATAGACCAAACCGTAGAAAACAAAACAAAACATACCAAATCAAACAACAACAAAAAATCTTCGTTCTTAAATAACAACGGATTCATGTGAACGGGGCCAAAGTATTGCCTGAAACAAGGGCGCCTTTTTTCATTAATATGCATATACTTCTTGGCAATTCTTTTTGTCATTTTTTTTATCGCCATGGAAAGTGGCCTGACAGTATTGCTTAGTTTTCAGCCTAATTGTATACGTTATTGACCAAGCGTAAGCTCGTGATGGCTTGGCAGTGGGGATTTGCCAAGTTCTTTCTTTGCTTTTTTGTGTTTTGATCCGGGGTTTTGATAATCATTCTTTAGAATCCAAAAAGAGCAAAATTATTGAATAACACAACAGGAGGGAATGGTTTTAGTATCATAGCACCACCTGTAAAGTTCAAACGTTCATTTCAATGATCACGATTAACAGAGGATAACATCTAAAGTTAAAACAAACTCCTACGATTCTAAGCTGTTTTGTTCTGGCTTTTTACAAGCGTGACCGAGGATTTTAACTTGGGACTACCGAGAACAAGTCCAGCTGGCCGGGTGGGGGGGGGGGGGGGGGACCTCGTGACTACAAGTCCGCGGGCGCTCCTAATTGCTCTGCCACGCTGCCTCCACTGTTAAAACCACCTCTTACTGCTACACCAATACTGTTACACCACTACTTTTTCGTAATATAATTTGTTCTACAGGAAAGTATCATTTTTTTTCACTGAGTCGGCCACTTTGTTCATCCACAAAAATGTTTAAACTTCTAAAGGATATACTGAAAGAATAAATCAAAGTGACACTTCCACCAAAATAAATAAATAAATAATATTGCTTTACAGATATTTGACAGTTTTGACCACTGGAAAAGGTTTTGATAATCACACTTTAGGATTCTATCACGGACTCCAAAGTTAGACCAAAACTACAGCTGTATCAATTAAAAAAACAAAAAACAAAGTCTCGATCTTAGTTTTAGTATAGTTAGTGCAAAATCAATTCTATTTAGTTTAAAGTTCCATCTGAATGTTCACAATTCAAGTTAAAACTAGCCAGTTGTTAGTACAGCCGCTCCCTTCCATCATACGCGATTAGCAACCCGGTGAATCACAGACGCCCACGGTTCTCCGACTATAGACGGGCTAAGTCAAAAGAAACTGTTACAATCTATAATAATCAACCAACTAAATGGAGAGCACATTTTTTTTTCACAGAGTGGGCCACCTTTTTCATCTAAAACTGAATAAATTTTCTACGTTGTGAAGAAAATTGAATTTTTAAAAACATTGACGCTTCCACATGTAAATCAGTGTTAAACCAGATTAATCTATGAGGTATTTTGACAATTTTCACGGCTTGAAAGAGTTTAAGTTATATCTGGAGTATTTTACAGCATGTTTGCGTTTATAATATGCATATTATTCTTGTCATTTAAGAAAGACATATCTTTTGCTTGATATCTCCGCTGGAAAATTGCCTAATATATGTATATTCTCTTGCTGAGTGTTGCCAGTATGTTTATGCGCTCTTGACTAAGCGACGGAGCAATATCACTCTGGTTATTAGGCGTGTTCTTCTTTTAACGCTGTAAAGGAATAAGGCTAATATTCAGCGATCTTGACCGAACTGGCTTGATCTACTATACAAAGGGCAAAGCAAATGATCCTCAGCGGGCTTGATAGGCCTGCCTTGCCTAATTAAGTTGGGTTAACCAGAGATCAGGCCCAATTTGAGCGGTTCTCATACATTCTTCTCTGACGGCTACCCGTTTCGCCTTGCCCGCCGGAATGTTATTACAAAGCGAAACGAAAATTGAGCCTGATCTCAGGTTAAAGTTGGGTAGCCAATCAGTACGTAGCTCGCAGGATTCGCTTCACCCTGTCACTCATAAGAGGGTGTGAATGGGGGTTAACCGACTAGCGACAAAAGGCGAAAAATATTACTGACTACCGACAAAACGAGCAAAAAATTACCGACTACCGATAGGAAAAATATTAATCGACTGCCGACATGGGCTGACATTATCAATATTTGTTTTCAGAAAAAAGAGCATTTTCGTTTTTTTCTAGCCGTTAGGAAGCAATCTCTTTAAATTCATGACTCATCAGATGGTCAGAAAGAACTTCCTCTTTTGTTGATATGGGTACATTACTACAACCAATATCATAATCACAGAGGCCACACCTTAAAGATGCTACCGACTTTATAAATGTTATTGAAAAGACAAAGGTGAAATAACTGAACACTTCTTGTTTCGGTCCGAGAAACGCTTAGATTAATCCTCAAATTAAATTCTTTCCAGTTTAATGGTAAGCACTATCAGTAAAAACCCACGGCACCACGATGAGCACAAACAGCAGTTTCCTTTCCAACATTTTCATGGCCACATATATTGAAACACAAAGTTTAAGTAAAACCGTCTTTAAACCAACTGTTTGAAAACGCTCCATAGATGATATTTTTTCCCTATGGGACATAAGTAAACCAGGCATAGTAGATTTCTTCAAATTCACGGGACAAGTAAACTTACTTCACCCTACTGCTCTACTGGCTATGAAATTTACGACCGAAATATCTGACACTGAGACAATCGTTTTAGACCCGGTTGGATACCAAGGCACAACATTCAACGAAAAATGAGAAAAAGCTATATCATTGGCGTAAAGGCACATTTTAAAAGGAAACCTTCCAGTATATACATTTTCACCTCTTATCACTCACCAATTGTTAAAATGGATTTGACAAACAAGAAGCCTTGAGAATCCTACGAACAAACTCCTCTAATGAAGTATTTCAGATTTCAAAAAGCGGTTAATGGACAGAGGCTGGCCACACAATTTTGAAAGAAAAATTGCTATTAGAAGTAAAACTCACAGAAGGAAAGCAGCGCTCCTGAAACAAAACGACAAGTAAGAAAAAGAAATATTGCCTTTCGTGACACAATACAAGCCCTTAGTGTCTATTATAAAAGAAGCGTTAATGAAAAAGTGTAATCTCATACAAAACCAACCACTACCTTGCCAAAGTTTTAAAGAACCACTTAACCCTCGGACGAACACGCAAAATCGTACCCCCCCCCCCCCCCCCCCCACCATGGTACAAGAGGAGGGTAGATGGAACCCCTCAGTGGCGGATCCAGACTTTCAGATAGGGGGGGAGGGGGGGGTGGCGGTCATCCAGACCCTGAGATAAGGAGGGGGGCCCAGTCACCAAAAAATTTTTTTTCGGCTCTTCGGGCCTCATTTTGATCGAAAAATTAGGGGGGCCCGGGCCCCTCGGGCCCCTCCCCTGGATCCGCTACTGCCCCTCCCCAGAGTTTTTGATATGTTGCAGTATTTCGAAGCGATTTTGCCTTCACTGAAAAGCCTTTGATCTTCTTAACAAGATGAGTTATATTTTATGAATGGTGGCCCTGCTGGAGACCTGTGACGTCACCGACAATGGTCGCCATCTTGGATTTTACCAAGAATTAGAAATCAGGTTAAAACAGCGAGAAATGGTAATTGCTTGACATGAATAATAACACATAAATAAGCACTTTGCATGATTTTAGCCACAAGATTTACTTTTAATATTAGTGTTGAAATAAGTTGGAAAAAACATACATTACCACCTGCTACGTATTACGTCATACCTCGTAACCATAGAAACTGATCATCACTGAACTTGTCTCAAAATGTGTGCGAGGGATAAACGACCATCTACTGAAAACGTCAGGTGCTGATGTTTTATCTTCTTGGAAAAATCCCAGAAAAACGTAAGGGGGTTGGCATCCACCCCCCTCCACCCCTCGTACGTCCGAGTGTTAAAGTGTTATTTCTTTGAGAAAGGAAAATATGGCAAAGGACATGCCTGTTAGAGCCAAAACGTTAAAGGTATAGATGTGCAGCCTGTCACCCCTTGCAGTTTTCCCCTAAGAATAATTTAAGTATCCAAAAGGCTGGAGTCCATTAATTAATTAATTACTTTTTATTGTGCCCTGTAGTCGACAAGGACACCAAGTTCGTATTTACAATAAAAGGTTTGGTGATTTTATCAGTACTCATGATATTCATTTGGCAAACAATGGTGAAATAAACGATCATGTTGCATAAACAAACAAGAGTTAATGAAGTTTAAGTGCAATCAAATGATGCATTCTTACAAGTTTTACTCTTTCCTTAGGGATCAGTCTTGAAACTGGGTGAAATACATGAAAAATATTAATAATTAACAAGCGTTTTTACTTATTAACTGAGATTTTCCAACAACCGACAAAAATCAGAAAAGTTTAACCGACTACCGACAAAGTAACTGAATTTTAACCGACAACCGACAAGTTGACCCCCCCATTCAGACCCTCTCATAAGTACCGGAGCAAGCGATACAATAAAAAAAGAAAAAAAACAGTAACTGGCTCCTGACACTGACAAAGGGGGAAGGAGTCTAACAAATATGATGACTTTTATACTTTGGTATAAGTCGACTACAAAGAGAGTTGCATGGTAATTGCTCAATTAAGAAATCGTGTATAAATGTCTCAAGATCACTATTTTTAACTGCGAGTTACATGAGAAAATGACGTTTAAATGCTGAAATACACGAAACGTTGTTTTTCATTAACATTATATCCATGCGATAAGTGACGTTTCAAAACTTAAACTTTCTGTTTTTGTATTTAAAGTCCTAAACTATTTTCCTCGTCCTACTGCATTTCTCAAGATTTAAACACTGTTAAAGAAAACCGCTTAATACTATCTGTCTTTAAAGAGACCATTGCACATTAAGCCTGCGAATACAACCGCTCTTCATTGCTCCCTGCCTCGCAATCAACCTGCCACCTTCTTTAAAATGTTCTTTGGTTATAATCATAAACCTTCCTGTTCTTTCAATAAACAAAACTGAAATGTCATGAACATGATGACGTTACCTGGAACTGACAAGAGAGAGAAGAAAATTTTAAAACCGTTGCTTAGAGTTAAATAAGAAAAATGACATTTACGTGCTAAAATACAATATAATGTTTTTATCAACATATATTTATGGGATTAGTCACGTTTATTTCAAAAGATAGACTTACTTTTCTTACACTAAGCCAAATTTTGTGTCACTGCATCTGTATTTAAAGTCCCAGAGGCTGTTCGGGTGGTCCAACTGGGTTTCCCTGCAAGATTTAAACAGTGACCGCGAGTAAAAGAAAGGCACAAGCCGGCCAATCTGTCACATAAACGGACTGGTGAGGTATGTAGAAGCCTTATTTTAACCCGTTTTATTTATAACAAAAGCGGTGCTTTGTGGTGAACGGAGAGGTTTACAATAAGTCACTGAGGAAGTCAACGAGGAAAATAAAGTAATTCAGTTTTCGATTTTTTCAGTTTAGGTACCACCATTTCAGAAAGGCTCAAACACCCAATAGTTTGTTTAACAGCTTCCTTTCAGTGATACTTTTCTATGCTTAGAACATGTTTGATCCTATTTCATCAAAGAGGACGGATTCTCCCGCGGGAATCCACATGCTTTATTGCTTTAAGTTGGCTAGACTGGATATTTACCACGTCGGCAATAACAAAGACATCGGAACTGACCAGTTACCACAGCCCTACTATAAAAAGGTGAAAATTTGTTGTGATCTTTGTTTCATTGACATGTGAGTTGTCATGTACCTCGCTTAGTTGCCTCGATTATGGCAAAGTTTGAACAAATGCTATGAAAGCATTTTGGAAACATTTTGAACGAAATTTTAAGTGTCATAAAAACAGTGGATAAACATGCTATCGACTTCATTGGCTAATATGTAATGGAAACAATGATGAGATCTGGAAATGCAGTTTCATCTCATCGTGGTTTGATTTCATTTGAAACAGTGTACGAAAAAAGAGGAGGATTAATTTGCTTCGGCTGATTGCGAGAAAGAGAAATTTGATTGGCGTGCGTTCAGCTGCTTTTATTTACCATTCTTGTATGTAATTTGGTCCACGCCTACAAATTTCACAATAATTTAAGAACCACTTGATATTAAAAAAAAAAATGGAAATAATTAAGAATCCCGAGATTAGATATCAGTTTATATTGCTTCCAAGTTTCAAGATAATTAAAATCAAGGAAGGCCATTAAATGGGCTTCAAATGTCATATTTTCCCCCAGATGTTGTGTTCACAAGTGAGCTCCCTGTTAGATCATCAAAATACTTGTAATTTGATCAAATATGAAGAAATGTAAAAAAAAATAACACACAAACTGCGGTTACAAACATCAGAAATAACAAAAGCATTGTATAACTGACTTTTATAATACAGTCAACTCTCTCGTAAGCGACCACCCTTGGTGCTCGACAAAGTGGTCGCTTACGGGAGGTGGGCGTCTATGGGAAAAATCCAGAAAAAAAACTCAAACTGAAATGGTTAACGTAATTACATAAAGTTATAATCTTACAAGCAAAATGAGGCAAAAAGAGAACTGCTTCAGTTCCGTTCCAGCGTGCAGTTCCTTATCCTCCTTAGCCTGCGTAGCTGGCGGTATTGTGTGGGTGCGAGATTTTAAAAAGTTTTGGCGACGGAGCCGTGTTCCAAAACAAGGGAGTAGGGACGAAGCGGTTGAAATACCGCCTGCCAGATATTAGGTATTTTGGTATAGTCCGCACACCAGTGTGAGGGGAAACGGATTGGTCGAGGGCCATACATATGTCAATCATGTTAGATGAGCCTTCGCATATATTTCCCAATTTAGGGAGCAGATGGCAAACTGGAAAAGACGTACATGTAAAGTGATTGTGATTTCCGCTTTAAAAAGAGCATAATTGATGACCAAATTGCCGAAATGGCGTTTTTTAAACTTCACAGCGCTGGAATTGTCTTTATTTAGCCGTAAGAAACAAAGGTCAAAGAAAATTAAAACACTATACAACTGCATCTGAGATCAAATCCTATCAGGAACACCTACAGAAGAATAAACCGCCGGAAATGGTTACTCAGTATGCATGTAACAAACCAGCTTCATGACCTTTTAATGTTAAGCCTGGTGTTGCAAAAAAAGATTTACTCAGTCAAAGTTTAGAATGATACATGCACTGTGTAGTGCTAGTAACCTTCGCGCAAGAGCCGAGAAAATAAAAAAACCCTCTGTTCAAGCAAACTCACAAGGTCACGTTTCACATTATCACTAGCTTAGGAGTCGTGTTTAGCCTGTCAACGCTTATTTCTAAACTGTCTCGCGCGAAAATAATCGGAAGTTTCAAATTGCAGGTTTCTCTTTGACTGGCCGATTTAATTGCGATCAGCTAAGGTGACAAAAGTGGGCGCATTCGAAAAATCATGGTTCTCTGGCAGGCGGTATTTCTCGCGGCTTCGCCGCTCGTGACGGCTCCGCCGTCCAATCTCACTCGACTATATTACAACGGCTCCGCCGCCAAATCTCACTCGACTACTACCCAATACCGCCAGCTACGCAGGCTATGTTAAACGTATCATAGTATTTAAACGGTAGATATAGGCATATTTTTATCCCCTAAAAATTTTTCATCTGTTCGGATTTCCAAGCTGAAAGTCTAGTGATCCGAAAATTATAGGGATCAAAACTTACCTTTTCGAAAATTTCAGCCAGAAAAGAGGCTCCGGAAAATTCTAGGTGACCTTTTGAGGGTAAAAATCCGTTAAAAATGGGCAATTATACCATTTTTTAGATGTTCGAAAATCCTAGGAGAGGCAGGCAAGCAAGAAATTTTACAACAAATGTTTCGAAAATTTTAGATCTCAAATCGTCTTCCGAACAGATATTCTTCCGAAAATTGTCGTTGGGTGCCCCTGAAGATTTGTTTGCGAGTTTTTTTCTTTTGTTGTAGAGCCGACTGTCATTTTTTTTTATCGTATTTTTACCCTTTGGCTTGTGTCCCTTTATCTCTCTGCTGACCCCTTTTAGCTTGTGCCAATTCTGCAGAAGTTGCGCACAGGTCATTTTGCGTAAAATTTACTGATCTTATAAGCAAACTTAATATCCTCGAAAAATCAACTGCCAATATTCTACGTACAGATTTATAATTATTTGGTCTCTTTTTAAAGCTAAGGAAGTCTAAAAATAAAAAGATAAATGGTGCGCCGATGAAGCCTTCCAAATTTTTTGCTTCAAATACACAAGGCGTTATCATTTTTTCTTAGCGGCAGGAATTAAAATATCCCAGCGGGCAAATGCGACAGCTATACTCGTCACTGATGCAAATAAATCCATCCGACGATTGGCTGAAGACGGGATGAGCAGGGGACTCACAAACACGCACACGGCTCGTGGATTCTGTTTTATATCACGTGTTCGTTAGTAAACAATGCATTCTCTGTTCTGCGTTACGTCATAAAGGTTACCTTACACTACCTTACGTTACATTGATTCGGGATTCATTCATTTTACTGGGCTGGTGCCTCGCAGCCTCGCGTCTTGTCGCGTCGAGGCTGCTCGTTGGCAATTATGTTCAAAGAAGATTCTCAAATATTAAAGGTTGTCTTCAAAATGTCAATAAGAATTCAATTTGTTACAACAACTGGTCACACTTTTCCTACTAAAAACTGCTGTTCCTTTTTTTAAAAGCAAAATTATGTTCACCGAACAGACTTGTGACACGTGAGTGCGTGAGTGCAGGCAATATGTTGTTTCCGTGAAGTTTCTAGGCCTCAGAAGAGGCCTTATTAGAATTCACCATAAATTATAATATATTATATCTTTTTCTTTTCTAGATAAACACCTGAAAATATGACACGGTTTCAAGAGTTGCTGCTAAATGTATCATTATTTCTTAGTATGGTGACGTTAATAAAGGCAAGAATTACAGTCTATAAATGTCAAGATTCATCACCGAAGGCCTCTTGTAGACAAGAGTGCTATGAAGACTGCAAAATGTCGTGCGGACAAGCCGATCCCCAACTTAAGTCATGTGAACAAAAATGCCTAGATAATGGGCAGTGCGATTTGAAATGCGTGACCGAGGAGACGTGTCATCAGGACTGTGAATCGCTGCTAGCTTGTGGATCAGTATTTTGCAAAACAGCCAAATGCACTCAACACTGTGATGAAGGAATGTGCAACATGAGTTGTAGAGCGACTTCTCGCTGTAAACAGCGGTGTAATGCAGGATCGTGTCACCTTAAATGTGCCAAAACTAGTGAGAGATGTGAACAGGTGAGTATGGGAGCACTTTAGTATAAAATAGTTAGAAAATTTGTCTTTTAAAAGAAGATGACGCCTCATTTTTTTTTCGCCAGGGCTATTGGGTTTTTGTTAAAACATCGTTTTGTTGACCACGTGATCAAAAGAAACAGGACATGAGGTGTAAATGAGTCAATGAGCCATGAGTCACCCAGTCCTAACCTGACCCAGTAACCCTAACCTCAAACCATAACCCCAGCTTACCTAATAACTCGACTCACAAGCGGCATTGACTCCTAAGAGTCACAAAACAAGCTGTTTTCACAAAAGAAACGTCAGGCTCTGGATAATAAAGTGAATTTTTACTCAGACTTGTGCACAGCAGGTGTTGGGGAACGGAAACCGAGAAGTGGTTATTTCAACAACAGGCTAGGACAGAACACAAAAAGGGCTCTAAGTCATTGATTTGGATTAGACAAAAATTATAGCAGGTGACACACTCGAACACCAAGCCAAGGTTTAAGCGGCGGTCGGACAAGTATCTTACGCATGCGCACTTCCATATCGACAAAGCTGAGGAGTGTTTCTGATGAGTGTTTGCTTATGTTGGCAAATTTAGAGACAGAGAGGTAAAGTGTACTTTTTTTCCTATTCTCCTACTGTTGCCATTTATACCAGCTAGGAGCCCATTATCTGACCTGCGACAGGAGCGCAGAGACGGGACGGACAAGGACGATCCCTAATCCGTTTTCTGGGTAGTTTCTTGGTGTTGGGAACGAGCTTAATCACCAATTAACGTATACACATTATTGAAAAGACACTGAACAGTACCTACACCACACCATAAAAGCAAACCAGCAATGGTTTCCGCAACATCAAGAAACATCACTTTTCTCCTACCTCATCTTCGATCCTCCTAATTACTTCCTTCTCCTCTTTTCCCTTCATCTCTCCTCTTTCTTTCCCACTTTACGAGAAACTATCATCTAACCTGTGACCGGAGTGCAGATACAGAAAGAGAAAATGTGCTCAAGAAATCTAGTCCCCTGCCTCCTTACTGTAACCTACCAACTCCCCCAACTCCTTCCTCTATTTATACTGCAATGACCCTATATTGTTTACCCAACGTTATATAGTCATGCTGGGAAGGCAGCTGCTCAACATTCTGCAGTGCTAAGCGTTCATGTGATCAAAACTGTGACGATGGCGAATGTCCAATGACATGTACCACAGACGATTGCATTCAGTCCTGTACAGGCGGAAAGTGCAGAATGAAATGCAGAACCAAGAACAGTTGTGAGCAGCGGTGTTCATCGCTCCACAGAATCTGTCCATTGGTTGAATGCCATAGTAAAGAAAAATCATGCGAACAGGTGAGCTTTACATTTCTTTTACAAATCAAACTTAAGGGTGGAAGATTAGTTTTATCCCCTTAACACCCTTCTCACCAGAAACAGAATATTCATTACCTGGGGGGCGGGCTACTCCTTATAATGGCTTATACGGGGAGGCTACGCCCGAAAATGGTATCTTTTTCAGGCTTCAGGTATATAAAAGGGTAGGGACTTTACTCGTTGAGGTATACGAAAGAGTAGGGAAATCTGTCATGCGGGTCTGTGAAAGGGCCCAAAGGGCTAACAGATGAATTTTATGGCTTTTTACTGTCGAGAAAACGTTCTATTTTTGTAATTGATTCTTATTTAAACGTCAGTGCATTTACAGCATTTAAAAGGGATGCACAGTTCTAGGCAACTTAAGGTATGTGAAAGGGGTACCATTTGTCAGTAGAAGGTATACGAAAGGGGTACCGTTTTCGTGAAAAATGGTATACACCTATTTCAATTAAGGTTGCTCCCGTGAACCATGTTTCATAGCCTTTAAGGGGAGCAGGGATGGCGCAGTGGTGGCAGCACCAATGTGGCCCGGGTTCGATTCCCGGACTCGACGTCTTATGTGGGTTGAGTTTGTTGTTGGTTCTCTTCTCTGCTCCGAGAGGTTTTTCTCCGGGTACTCCGGTTTTCCCCTCTCCGCAAAAACCAACATTTCTAAATTCCAATTCGATCCGGAATGCTCGAGCGTTTAATACATGAGCCCCTGGCTCGGGAGATTGGGCAACCACTCCTCACGCTATCGAGCTTAAATAAAATTAATTTAATTTTAATTTTTGCAGTACACTATGGTAAACCAATCTTGTAGCGGAAGTTTAGTCTTGTTCAAGTTCCTTGAAATAATGGAGACCATTTGTGAGAAGGTGTTCAAGACAGATTTCAAGTCAAATGGCTGCTAAAATTCTTAAGCATGAGCTAGCTGAAAAATTTCATTTTTAAAATCTCATGGTTAAAAATTAGAAGCCTCTTTTTTTAACAACATTAATTGAATAGGGTTTTACCGCCAGATTAAGCTGCGTTTTTGCATGGGTCAGCCTAAAATGCTGGTTATTTTAATAAAGCAAATCCATGCTATTCTTTCTTTTTTACTCAGTTTTAAAATAATTGCCTCAAAAATAGATAAACACGTAATGTTAGTTATTTATTGCTGTTCGACAAACGCCTTTAATTAGATTTTTTCAACTCCATCCAAAATTCCTTTGTGCACGAGTCAAACAAACTCGTTGAAAATTTGCAGCATTTGCATATTACCACAGAGGAAAACCTAACCTCAAATCACCGTCTTAAATCCAAAAGCCTAGGATTCAGTGTTTTGAAATATATTGTCTTAACGTTCTGCTGGCATAGCATAGAAGCGTTAGCAGCGTTTGCTTTCTAGGTTTCTATGCTCGTTGCGGGCACATAATTGACTAGACCTGTTACAATAATGCACCGTGGGCTATAAAACATGGATCATGCATCATTCTTCTCAGAAGCAACCTTAATTGAAATAGGTGTATAGAAGGGTAAGGGGTTGGACCTCGGGGCGGAGCCTCCCCGTATAAAAATTTGTTGAGTACCCCCCGGGATTAATTATTACTCCTAGGTTGAGGATGGTTGTTTACCATTTACATGGACAAACCGGTTGGTTCACGGTCTGGATAAATGGTAAGAAAAATTCAGGACTGGTAAATTTCACTCCGGAATCCCGTTTCAATTTGTACAAATCAGTTTCATTTTCCGAAAAAAGGCCCCTGAAGCCTGAACCTATTGTCAAAGATGGCTTTGATCGATCGAAGAAATGCAACACGAATTTCCGTTGGAAAATTCCGCTTCCGAAAACAAGTTTACCTTATCAAACGGTCCGTTGCTCCCGAAAATGTTTCCCTGAAACGACTTATATTTTTTGTATGTTATTCATAGCTGGACGGGGCCGAGAAGATGTTAATCCGCGCTAAAGAACGGGGCTACCAGTACTGCAACGGTGGAGGCTGCCATCAAAACTGTACATCAGAATTTAGATGTTATCAAAAATGCAAGGGGCGATGCCCTCAACATTGCACAACAGGTGAGAGATGTGAGCAGTGGTGCTCCATCGACGGAAAATGTCATCAGTCCTGCACCTCCAATTCCTGCGTACAACGCTGTGACAAGGGAAGAAACTGTAACATGACCTGCAAAGCCAGGGATCGTTGCGTACAGGTACTAAATAACAATAATTATAATAATGGTCTTTATTTCCACCAGATAAAGATACATATCCTATGTTACAACTGTCATGAATACCGTAATACATAATAAAATAAATAAACTAATCATAGAATCCTAACTATACTGTACTAAGATTGTGTTTAAATATTAATCTATTTACAAAGGCAGAAATGTTTTTTACGACGATTACAAGAACAGGCTTTCTTTGAAGGAATACATGGAACTAGCGGGTGATTGTCTATAGAGGTTACTTTCTCAAAAATGTTACAGTCCTTCTTCTTTAATAGATCCTTAATTGAAATGGGGTAAGAAATAAAACAGCGCTTAAGTAAACATATATCTAAATAAGTCTCGTGATTGGATTGTTCAGTTGCACAGACTACAGAAATGAGATGTTGTCTCAGGGGACTTAATTTGATTGGTTAAACCAGCGAAGGCAGACGTGCGCAGCGTCAGAACCTGAATTGGATCGATTTGAACGAAGGGCAATCTCAGGAACCTCGTTCCTTGGGCGGGCAGTGAATGAGGTTGGTATAGGTAATAGCATGATTTTTTGTGATATTTGGCATAAATACCACTAGTGATATTTCGAAATTGTTATACGTAATTTCACGAGCCTTTAGGCGAGTGAAATTTGAGACAATTTTGAAATATCACGAGTGGTATTTATGCCAAATATCACGTACAAATCATGCTATTATTTGTTTATACTACCACCCGCAAAAGGTTTGTAGTTTTCACATGTAGGTATTTCAAATTAAGCTGAAATACCACTGCTCTAAGCCAATCAAATTGCAGAAATTTCTCATGTAGTCGTATAAGGCGGAGAAATGGAATATTTGGATTGATCAGTGATCTTTACTTTATATTAACATCAACGGGATCATCCCTCGCTCGCTTCTGCTGTTTAAGCGAGCGAAGAGATTCCGACCGCAGTCCCGTAACCAGGGTCTAAATAGAGTTGAAAGAGTGAGAAAGCTTAAATAAAAAAAAAAGAAAAAGAGAAACGGAGAAGGGGCCGGGTTTCATTTTGCAATACGAGCTGGGGAATCGCGAGAAATAATCTGGAATCAGATCGAGAGAATGCCAATACTGGCAATGCTCTCATTCTGATTTTTAATTTTGACTTTAAAAATATTTTAGCCAACGAAAACGTAGAATTCGGATTTAATTCTCACAATTAAATTCTCTAACGGTTTTCGCTAATGTCGGAAACGTCTTAAACTTGATTTCACAGCAATGCTCTAGAGGAGGCTGTCATGGAGTTTGTGACTCTCGATCATGTCTGCAGCTCTGTGATGCCGGTAATTGCACCATGGAATGCAATGGAATACAATGCCAGCATAATTGCACGGGCGGAGGCTGTAATCTTACATGTCCTGATGGAGCATTGTGCAAACTACACTGTGGAGCTCATCAAAACTGTACTATCACAAGAAAAGTGAAGCCAAGAAAATTTGGCCACTTGACTGCGACAGTATTACGGACATCAGACGAACATGAAATCCATCTCAACAAAAGAACGACCAACAATGGCTGCAGCTTTGATCCCTGTAGGACTCTCTTTATGGTTGTCACGACCGTTATGTTTTTGTCCTCTTAGCTTGATTAATGCAGCAATCAGTAAATCGCGGAGTTGCAGATTTTGTTTAACGCATCTTTCAAAACAATCTGTGCGCGAAACTGTGGGTCAGCAACTTACTTTTCAATTTATTGGCTTTGTTCATGTTGTCTCCCACAGTCACGACTTGCAGGAAGTGTACAACACTCCAGTCTAAGACCTTTCCGACAAGATGGGCCAGTTCGAGTGGAAAATATTTTTTTGTCTCTCTCACTGAGACAAAAGTAAGAGCAAGTTTCACACGTGTGCCGTATACCAACCCGCGGCCTGGCCAGTACCTAACGCATGCGCACAGCCGTATCACCAAGGTCGTGGCAGCCATGAAAACCTGTTCACCCTTATTAGAGCTCAAGCGTTCAAAGGCCCTTTCCTGCCAAGGCAAGTACAAAGCACTCCTTTAAGTGCCAGTTCAACACAACACGTATGGGAGCTGTTGGCCGGAAACTGCACGACAGTTCTCCCACGGCATGCACTGGGAAGGCGGATCAGCATTATTGCCGATCTGTGCGCCAGTAAACCCAATAAGACAAACTGGCCAGGAGTTGGGTTGGTGTACTTGTGTCAACTGCTTTTAAGTTTGTCTTGTCTCTCACTGAATGTTTGCAGTAATGTGCAAGAAGACCTGCTTCATACAACAGCTCCTTCTTAGGCGCCTTAAAGTTTAGGTGTGTGGCACTGGTGCTTAGCACTCAAGCCTTTCGATGGGCCGTCTTTGGTGCCATGGGGTGGGGCCTACTGTGTTGCAGCTCATAAGGATATAGCCTCGTTTTTTAGGGCGTCGTAATGCGTGGCGAAGCCATAAGTGCCTCTGCGAAGGAAGCAGCAAAAGAATACTAAGCGGACATATGATACATATTCCATGATTCTTGAGACTGCAAGTATCGGGGAAATCAACTCCCACCCGTTATTGGCCTATTAGCATTAGCTTCTGGGAATGTTTCAGCGTGTGAGTGGGCTGCAGTACAATGTATTTAAAGACCACTAGACGCCCACAACATTTTTTTTCTTTTGTTTCCCAGGTTCACGTTGCTCACCCCCACGAAGAAAAATAATCTGTATTTCGTGTCTAGAACAGTCTGATGTCCAATTTACCTAATTCTGTAGAAGCTAAAGTTATAGTAATTTATTATCTTTAGGATTTAGAATATTGATTTTCTAATATCATATCAAGTGCGTTCTATGTTCCAGTGTACACTTATTTCTACAAATTATTATTCTTATATTCAAAACATGTAAATAGCAAAATTAGGTCTTCCAGTGCAACGTGCTTTTGATCACATGTAAAATAAGCACTGTCGAAATAATATACAGTCGAACCTCTCCTTACGGAAACCTCCATAATACGAACACCTCTCTTTTACGGACAGTTCGTTTGGTCCCAGAAATGCCAAAAATCCTACTTCCCTACCTCTATAATACGGACACCTCTGTAAAGCGGACACTTGGTTCTGTCCCTTTGGTGTCCGTATTAAAGAGGTTTGACTGTATTGTCATTACTGTTACTCGTGTATAGGGAGAGGAAGGCAGATAAAGTGTCGGTAAACAGTTAAAAAGGTTTTGAACAGCCAGGGGCCAACAAAGGGCCATGCACCTGCAAACTGCGTCCAGTCTAAGTCATAATTTATGACATAGCAATACTGTTCATTACTGCAAATAGTGTCGTCCATTACAGTCAAACCAAGTCAAGCGTACCCCCCAAGATTCTATTTATGAATTGATTATTTGAAAAATGAATACGTTAGTCATTCCCGTAACTGGTGTCAAATTTAAAGCGGCATTTCTGCATGCGTAATGAGCAGTGAATATTTTACGAAAACTTCTCTGTATTTGGTCAGGTTGGAAATCTTTGAATGGATTAAGCTTCTTAGAAGACATTTACATCAATTTCAGGAAAATGGAGCTGGTAGAAATTTCATAACTGCCTCGCGTGTGAATTCACGGCTCATTACACATGCAAGAATGCAGAGATCAATCTGAAATCGACAACTAGCAACGGATTCAACTTTTGAATAATAAATTCATTAATGTATTCTTGGGGGTACGCTTGACCTGGTTTGACTGTAACAACCGCACCGGGATATAACTGTGAAAACTAATACATCTCATCTAGCTGGTTTACGGGTTGCGGATAGAATAACATTCCACTGAAAAGTCAAAAAGTGTCAAATGTTTTTAAGAAACAGACGTTTTGAGTATATAACCCTTCTTCAGTATCAAGAAAACCGTTATTAGTAGACCGGCAATTGTCACAGGCATAAAAATGAGGCGCGTGCGCGTGTAAATTATAGCGAGTGTAGCTGAAATTGATATTTAGTCCTTTAGGTTTGAACGGTTCCTAGCTGCAAGAAAACCCTCAATTCACGCTGCTTCGGTTGGATATCGGTTCCACAGCAGAGAGCCATCCCCACACCACACACCTGGAAATCGGAAACACTGTGGCCCGTGGAGTTGAAATGTTGCGCCACAGGAAGCTCAGGAATGTCGTTACGCATGCGTATACTTCGCAAACGTTCGCTAAAACGACTCCTGAAGTTTCGTTCAGTTTCACCAATGTAAAGAATGGGCAGCGGCGACAGGATATGCCGCAGTAAACAAGATTTTCCGATTGGTTAGAATGTGAAAAAAAAATGCACTTTATGTGAGTATCAATGTATTTAGTACTAAAGTACTAATTGGGGACGCCATTTTTTACTTCCCTTACTGTAGCCTGAAATTCATCCGATTGCTTCGAGTCGTTTTCTCCTCTCAACAACGTCTGAATCGACCGGCCGTTAATGCCGTCCAGTGACGTCACTCACTACCCGAAAACCGGGTAGTGATTTTGATTGGTTGATTGTCTAAACATTCGCATAATTATGTGTTATTATGGAAGATTTTAGCGGGATTGTCGCTTGATATTCAGCGGATCACATCCCTTGCATTCTTTCGTTTAGTTCAAACACTTCGATAAGCTTCATCTTTATCTTAAACAGCAAAATTGCCCTCGTCTTCGAAACTGAAATGCTACATTGAACTGCGAATGAAGAATTATTGCGGAGACTCGGTAGGTTTTTCATTTAGAGCCGCTTTGTGGTTTCGGCCGCCGGTGATTTTGTTTACGCGAAGTTTTGTGAGATCAATGTTATAATTGGACCTTGCTATTTTTACCGTCAAGTGTGATGATTCTGTTAGCTTTTCTTTCTTGTCTCCTTGTTTTTTTTCTTCGTTAAGGACCAAATAGCTTCTTTTCAATTAAAGCAAATCATTGTGTTTTTGAACTAAGTGTCCGTGTGTGTGTTTATTTCACTGCGTGATTGCGACCGAGTTTGATTATAGAATTTAATACAACCGGTTCAGACTTGTACTGCATGCAGTTGATAGTTTGAACGTTAAACATGAATTACAATCGAAAAAAATAAAGCAGTTCTGTATCATGCAGACATTTCCGAACGATATTTCTCGGTTTGCCACTTGAAACTCGTGTTTTACTTTTTGCATGAATTAAAGTAAAGGTCAAGGAGTAGTGACGTCACTGGACGGCATTAACGGCCGGTCGATTCAGACGTTACTGAGGGGTAATAACGACTCGAAGTAATCGGATGAAATTCAGGCTACCCTTACTGGAGAGGGGACCGCCATTTTACGTGGTCATCCGAGTCACGCGAAGGTCTAGCCGCTTGCAGTACAAAGGTAGTACCTTCATTTCTCAGTTATTTTAAGACCCTGAGTATTGGTCCCGCCCCGGGAATCGAACCCGCGACCTCCCGCTCTGCAGTCACACGCTTTACCGACTGAGCGAACACTGCCGCGGTTGAAAGTTCTGTAGTAGAAATAGTCGTATAAACATAACAACTTTCTTTAATTTTCCAGACATGTTTCGACGGTACATCCGTCATGTTCAGTGTTACATATTTTGAAATCGCCGTTGAATTTAAAGCGCGCACGATCTTACAAAGTTCGTTACATTGCGTTGTCAATATTGCGTACTAAAACAAAAAAAAATAAATGAGTGACGCTTAGTTATTTACAGGGAGAGAGTCAGGTTAATGTGTTTCACCTGCTGGTTGTAGTAGAAATCCTTTGACGTCGGTGCTAAACGGATGGCATGCGAGATCAAGACGCACCCTATGAACGGTTGCGAAACTCTGTTCGGATGAGGGGCGTCGATAAAACCCGGAACATGGAACATCCCGGAACATGAAAATATAAAAGTAATTTTCATGAAAAAAAATTAATTAAAAAAATGATAATAAGAACATAGTTTTTGTAAAAATTATTAATAACAAAATAACAAAATAACAAAAAAAAAAAAGAAAGAAAACGAAAAATAAAGAAATGATTAAGAAGAAGAAAATGGTATCATCTCCGAGTATGAGAAAACAATATTTTGTCGCAAATAATTTGTTGGACGCGTGAGGGTCCATGGAGATGACAGTAATGAGTGAAGGTTTGCTTCTAAATTTAAAATATATTAAAATGAGTCGCGAGGAGGGGAGGGGGGTTCAAGCTTTACTCAGGCAGTTACCCCTAGTAATTGTTTTCCATGAGTTAATCATTTGGCGGTTAACCATTTACGGTTTTGCGATGGTCTGAAATGTCGGTGCAGTATGTCATGTCAAGCCAAGTCGGTAATTAAGTAACTCATGTCAAACCAAAAAATAGTTATATAAAACCGACATGTACTTACTTGAGGTGCCTTTCTTTCAGTAAGGTTGATATGAATTACTTACAGACTAGGTTCTGTGAACTTAAGAATAGCTAAGGGGCTCCTGTCTTTCGATTTTAGTTGACAATACTCACACTCGTAGTAGTTTCTATACTGTTTACAATCAGCCTGACATTTCAGCCGTCTCCTCGAGTCGCAAGAGGAGTTTGTGACTCGTGGAGACGGCTGAAATTCAAGCTTACAGTCCCCTCTTTTTTCCCGCCTGGTTGAGGATGGCCATCGCCGGTGTGATTTCATTTGGGCGTCCCCTGTGACGTTGCATTTTTTTCCACTCTGTGTGCTGAAACGCTGTCTCCGCCCCTATATTTCGAGCCCAAGCCTAACTTATCGAAGACACTTAAAGGTTTGCTTATGCGATTTGTTATTTTTGAAAACGCTATTTTTCAGTTAAATTCACTGAATATTACAGTATTCGTCTGTCACGTGTCCGGGTCAAAGGTCAATAGAAAGGAAAGGAGCCATCCGTTTTGATTGTTTGTTTTTTTGTGCCACCTTGCTAAATATATCATCATGCATCTCGGAGCATTTGGTTCCGTCGTGTCAGTGCCCTGTCTGGGGTCTGAAACGGGCATAGGAAGTCTGTGTGGATCTGCATGATCACGGGAATCACAACAGCCCCTCCCATAGAAGATGTAGTTCTACACACACACGTTAGCCGTGAAACCATTCGAATTAGCACCAACTTTACTCTCACCAGTTTAGTCTTCAGAGGATATACCCAAATCACTTTGACAGCGGCGATCGCAATCAGAAGAGAGTTAAAAAATTTAGGACCTTGGAAACTGATGGAGAACTTTCTTATATTAGTCCTGCATTGTGGTAAGTAAATGCTCCGAACTTCTAGTGCCATAAGAATGCACCTAATAATAATAATAATTTACCAATTTATATAGCGCGTATTTACATGTGCTGATCAATAGCGCTTTACAATTATATGTTTAAAAGAAAACGAAAATACATTACCGTGAGAATAAAATAAACTAAGTTACATACTATAAAAAATACTTCTTAAAAAGATAGGTTTTAAGTCGAGATTTAAAACTGTTAAGTGATGTTGCTTGACGAAGCTCCACAGGTAGCTCATTCCAGAGTTTCGGAGCTGCTGCTGAGAATGATCTTGCTCCCAATGTTGTAAGCATCTTTCCCTTGGGATGGTCCAATAAGAGCTTACCAGTAGACCTAAGATTATATAATGAATTCGATTTTATACTAATAAGATCGCTAAGATAAGTTGACGCTAGGCCATAAATACATTTGAAAGTCAAAAGTAAAATCTTATAGTCAATACGCAAAGAAACCGGCAGCCAGTGCAGCTCATAAAGCGCGGGTGTAATGTGAGAAAACTTTCCAATGCCAAGAATAAGTCTTGCTGCTGCATTTTGTACACGCTGTAATTTAGCGATCTGCACATTTGGTAAGCCAAACAACAAACCATTACAATAGTCAAGACGGCTGATTATAAAAGCATGAACCAAAGTAATTAAAGAATCTCTCACCAGGTATTTCTTAATACGTCTCAAGTTATGTAAATGATAAAATGCCGCATTACAAGCCTTGTTTATATGATCAGTCATGCTTAAGTTGCTGTCAAACCACGATCCAAGGTTTCTAACACATGGACTTGGACTGATACGATTATTGCCCACAGTTATGGAACACGAATCTAATTTATCAAGCTGTTGTCGTGTGCCGACTAACAAAAACTCCGTTTTATCATCATTGATCATCAACCGATCTTGAATCATCCATTTCCTCACCGCGTCAATGCTCTTTTCCATAGCTTGTATAGCATCAGCTTGAGCAGTGTTGCCAAGTGGTTAAAAACTCAGATACAGCTGCGTCTCATCAGCGAAACAGTGAGCATCAGGAAGATAATGTTCCACGATCTTAAACAGCTTGGACGCATATATTATGAATAGCAAAGGCCCTAAACATGAGCCTTGGGGTACCCCGCAGTTCAAGTCAAAAGGACGAGAAAGAACTCCATGTACAGAAACGAGCTGACTTCTATCAGACAAGTACGATCTAAACCAATTCAGAGCAGTCCCACGTAGGCCAACCTCGTCAGATAGCCTCTCTAAAAGTATTCGATGATCAACAGTGTCAAAGGCAGCACTGAGATCCAATAAAATTAACATAGTGACATGTTGAGAGTTCATCTTTAACAAAATATCGTTCATCACCTTGATAAGTGCAGTTTCAGTGCTATGGAATTGCCTGTAAGAAGATTGAAGCGCAGGAAAAATAGCATTTGAAACCATGTGATCGTAAACTTGATTAAAAACGACTTTTTCAGTCAACTTGGATACGTATTGTAAGTTACTAACTGGTCTGTAATTTTTGTACAGCAAATCCAATCCAGGTTTCTTCAAGATAGGATTAATAAGCCCACATTTCCAATCATCCGCAAATTCTCCAGAATTAAGAGACAGGTTGATCATTTTAGTAATGACTGGTAATAGCACATCAGCACAGCTGATTACCATAGATGTTGACATCGGATCAAACATACAGCTTTTCTTCGGAGAGCAGCCAATCAACTTACTAACAGCACTTTCAGTTAAAGGGATAAAGCTGTCCAGTGTTCTAGTTGGTAGCGTTTTCACATAGTCAAAATGAGAATCATGCAAACAATCGGCTAGTCTGTCCAGCTTGACATGGATGGCGTCAATCTTTTCAACAAAGAAGCTACCCATTTCATTGGCTAAAACCAGCTTGTCACTAGTTGGTAGAAAAGGTACTTCATGACCTTGATTTAGCAACCTCTTTGTTGCCGAGAATAGGTGCCTTTGATTGGAGTTATTTTCAACAATAAAGTCTGAGTAAAACTTACGACGGGCTTCATTCATCAGGTAGGTTGTAAAGTTCCTCTTCTTTTTAAATTCAAGCAAATCATTGACACTTCGAGATCGACGCCATTTTCTTTCAGCTCTCCGTCTTTCCCTCCTTGAATCCCTAATATCTTCACTAAACCAAGGTACCAAAGGCCTCACTGTGATAAACTTAGTGACAAGTGGAGCATGACGATCAAGAGCCGCATATAACGTAGAATTATAACATTTAACAAGATCATTCAGAGCATCAGGGCTGTCTGTACAAAGCGAAGTTGTAGAGAGTTCATCGCATAACAGGTTAACGTCAACCACCTTTGTCTTCCTGAAAGAGATTTTTTTCTTCGGGAGCGGTGGCCTGTCCAGGGTTAGATCACAAATCAAAGTAGAGTGATCAGAAAACAGACAGTCAGTCACAGGGATGTTAGCTAATAAGGAGTCGCATTGTCGAGTAATGATCAAATCCAGGGTGTGTCCTGACTCGTGTGTTGGCACGTTAACATGTTGTTGAAGGCCCATTGACTCAAGCAGCTCCTTTAAACAAACACTGTCTGCATTCCCCGGAACGTCTACATGGATATCAAAATCACCTTCTATCAGTAACGGTACAGATGACATTATGATATTCTCCAAAAAAACTCGAAAAATCAGCAAAAAATACATTCGTTGTGACAGGATGGTTACTAGAGTAGGGTGGACGGTAAATAATAACAATCTGAAGTTTTCGCGACTGGGACTCGACCATCCAATGAGAAAACTCAAAAGAAGTACGCTCACCAGCATCTACACGACTTGCATGTAGATTTTCTCCTATCAATAGAGCAGTTCCACCACCACATCGATCAGATCGTGTGTGATCAAACAGATTGTACCCGGGTGGGGTAATTTCGGCTCTGCACGCATCATCAATTTCTGAGAGCCATGTCTCAGTTACTGCGAAAATATCAGCTCCAGATGATTCAACATAGGAAACCAAGTCCGCCGATTTGTTTCTCACAGACCTGGCATTCAAACTACAGAATTTTAATAGCTTCCACTACGAAAACGTTGTTCAGGAACTATAGGAACCAAAACAGAAGTGCGAGAAGTGGTTCTATCACGGCAAGTAGTATGACTTATTCGATCAGAAATACGTACAGATATCTTCCGTCGGCCAGCTCGACATCCTCTAAACCTCAGAAGTCCATTTAGCTTTAAAACATGGAGAACTGGTCCACAAACAAAACTGCGAGACGCGCGACCAATGCCACGTAGTTCAGCACGGGTGTATGTTATAACTCGAGTATTTATATGCAAATCTAAGATATTCGGTAGATTTTCATTTCGCCTCTTCAAATTGTTTTGAATTAAAGTCTCCGGACCAGGATTAATCGCAATGTCTCCAAAAATTGTGATGTTTAGAGGGGGGTCGTGACCAGGAATTAGCAGAGATGTACATCCGTGCTTTGTCCACGATACCAAGGGAATCTTGGCGCGATGAAATCCAAAGCGCTTCGCGACAAAAACAATTGAAGGTCGTCCAGTGACAGCAAATCGGCCGTAATGACTAAAATATGCGCCAGGAAAAACCATGAGAGCTTCTTGGCAAGGCCCATGATGGTGGCAATCGATTGGATCCCAAGTAGAAAGAATTTCAGAACAAATAAGTAAGAAATAAAACACTAAAATCAGAGCTCTGAAACTCGTGGCCGCCATGTTCGGCGCCGCTGACCTGACACCTGGCGTGTCACCAGAAACATGTTATTGAAGCTATAAGGAAGTAAGCCAGATCTGTATCGATACATAAATTTTCCTATTTGAAGTTTGTAGATACTCTCAAGATTCGGAATTTTTAACTTTTTAAATAAGGGGTCAGTGAGAGCATCGAAAGCACTCCTCGACATTATTCTTACGACCCGTTTTTGAAGTGTGATTAATCTTCTGAGGTTTGATGGGTAGGTCGATGCCCAGACGCTCACGCAGTAGAATAAGTATGGGTAGATAACGCTAAAATAAAGCATCCGTAAGGAGGAATTATTAAGGCAAAAACTTGATTTATAAATTATACCTATGGCTTTAGACACTTTCCTAGCAACATTATGTATATGTGATTTCCATGTTAAATGTTCATCCAAAATTGCACCAAGAAAAGTAGCTTCCTTAACACGATCAATCGAATAATTACTAATATTAAAAGCTAAATCAATTGTTTGCCTGTTTTGTCTCGGTCTGAATATGATAAAATTAGATTTCTTATCATTAATGGATAGCTTATTTGTATAAAACCAAAACGTTATCTTTTTCAATTCTAAATTTACAACTTCCATAAGATAGGAAGCATCAGTATGCGAATGGAAGATATTAGTGTCATCAGCAAATAGTATCTGTTCTGTTTGTAAATAAAGTTCTGACGCTCTTACTTGCGACAACGGGTCTGAAATAGGTACTGGAGTTAATAAAAATGAACACACATGTGACCCCCTTCTGTAAATATGGTTTAAAATAAAAATTTTCTCGCACCCCGCTATTACGGACTCTCGCTATTACGGACACCAAATCGCGGTCCCGAGGGTGTCCGCTATAACGGAAGTTGACAACTCCCGCCTTGCAGAAACCTCGCTATTACGGACACCCCGCTATTACGGACAGCAGCAAAACCCCCGGCGAAAGTTACAGACGTTTGACTGAAATAAACTCCCGCTATTACGGACTCTCGCTACTACGGACTTACGGACACTTTATTCGGTCCCAACGTCACAATTTTATTGTTTTCTCTCTCGTTATAGCGGACACCGAGCAGCATCTTGGAATATTTGCACACATATCAAGTGTATTTTTTCTGCTTTTTGAGACTGTCTTTGTCTTTTTTGGTCGATTTCCGCTTCTTCTGTCCATCAGTCAAAATTCTCTCATCTTTTTCTCTTAAGGCCCTCTTTGCAGTCTCGCTGCCATGAATAAGTTCGTCTAGTCTGTCCAAATGTATCCTTCCGCCGTAAATCTTATAAATAACTGGAAGTTCCAGTCCCAAGCCAGATCCTCGATTGATCCGTTTTCCACAGATTTCTGCTGTTGCCTTGTGGTTAGCCCTTTTTAAAAAAGACGACACAATTCCCGATAAAGCTAATGGATATGGCCAACAATGCGTCCAGTATCTTCTACAATGGCAACAGCATGCGGATCTTTTGCATTTTCTGGTTCCCGCTGTAAAGTGAGCGTGGTACCAATAACAGGCTCGAAAATGTCCTTGTAAGCATGGTGGCCTCACATCCACGAGTAGTACTCTTTGCTTTCAACTCTTCCAATTTGAGGACTGGCCATAACCGGTACAGTAAATTAGAATAGCACGAAATGAGTTTGGTTTGCTCTTGACAGAACCACAGCGATCTTTGATCTCTAGCGTGACCACACAGAACGGTCATGCGTGTGAAATGTTAAAAACATGTGACTGAAATGCATACTGTATGTAAAATCTTTTGTGTCATTGCAACTGATACATCCGGTACATGTCAAGTTTACACGTGGTCTTTTGCAGCAAGCGTGTGTTGACCAGGCTGTGTTCTATTGGAGACACCATTGAATCATGCCAAAAGATAAAACAAAGCAGAAAGCAAGGAACGAATTACCTTTGGAAAAACGTTTTCAAATCGTAGAATACGAAAATAGCAAAGGATTGACAGGAGTACGCAAGCATGCTGAGAAATTCGGTTGTGGAAAAACGCAAGTAATTAACATTCTGAATCAGAAGACTCTTGTAAGAGAGGAGTACGAAAGAAGATTTTCCAGTGCGAAGAGGCGTAACCGTACTTCACAATACTCGGACGTGAATGATGCTGTATGGGAATGGTTCAAGAAGAAAACCGAACAACGCATTCCAGTCGATGGTCCTATTATCCAGGAGTTGTCAGTATTTGAATCAACAGAAGGCTTGGATGACATCTGATATCCTTCACAAGCTCCTCAACCAGTTAAACAGCTCTTTCAAGGCCCAGAATCGATCAATACTTTTATTCATTGACTCTGCTGGATGTCACCGTGACCCCTATGATCTCCAGGGACGCTATTCCAATATTAAACTTGTGTTTTTTCCTGCAAACTGCACGTCCAAGCTGCAACCTTTAGATCTCGGAATAATCCAGAACTTTAAAGTCCATTACAGAAAGTTGCTACTTCGTCATATTATTACAATGACTACAGACCACGACAGTGCAACAGACATTGCCAAAACATTAGTATTTGATTCTTTTTTCCCTGGCTAGACGGCTTTGACACTTTAATAAAGTTTCTATCTATCTATCTATCTATCTATCTATTGGACGTGCTGCAGGCCATAAGGTGGATGGGACTGCTTGGTCTAAGGTCGAGAACGATACCATTATCAAATGTTTTGCAGCAGCTGGAATTTCCAGCACTTTCTCAGAAGCAGCTACCGTCAGTACTGTGACAGGAGAGGAGGATCCCTTTGCTGATCTTGATATCTCGGCCGATGAGGAACTGGAGAATCTTGTCCAACAGGTTGCACCTGGAAGTGGAATCAGTACTTACCTGGAGTCCGATAACGAACTTCCAACCTGTTATAGTCTTCTTACCGAACAACAGCTGCTGGAGGCCATTGGAGAGTAAATTTAGGACCTTGGAAACTGATGGAGAACTTTCTTATATTAGTCCTGCATTGTGGTAAATAAAAATGCTCCGAACTTCTAGTGCCATAAGAATGCACCTGGCGTGTCACCAGAAACATGTTATTGAAGCTATGAGGAAGTAAGCCAGATCTGTATTGATACATAAATTTTCCTATTTGAAGTTTGTATAGATACTCTCAAGATTCAGAATTTTTAAATTTTTGAATAAGGGGTCAGTGTGAGCATCGAAAGCACTCCTCGACATTATTCTTACGACCCGTTTTTGAAGTGTGATTAATCTTCTGAGGTTTGATGGGTAGGTCGATGTCCAGAGGGTGTCCGCTATAACGGGAGTTGACTGTAAATGTCCTGGATTTACCGTTTGCCTCATCTATACCGATATATCGCTAACTATGTATATAAATCAATTATAAATATACTTTCAGTTACTTACCTGTGGTATATAGTCGTCCTTTTGCCTCAAAAGCGGTTTTTTTGAGCGATTTTGAAGGAGTTTGAATTCGCCGTTGACTGTTCCTTATAATAGAAGGACCTTCTCAGCCTTCTCAACGGCGGAGTCCTTCTATCTATTAAATAAATATATCGTTATTATCAAATAAAGCTTATGGTTGTCAAAAGGTTGCCAGATGATGTCAGAAGGTAAATTTTTGTTATAAAACCAAGAGGAGATTGGGTAATAATAAAACATACTCCTTCAACTTCCTGTTCATATAACCAATCCGCTTTTCATGTATTACTATTAATAGCTTCATGAAGTCGCCGAAACGTCGGAACATTATCTCGTTACTCTCGTTACTTTTTACTTGTTTGATGATAAAAATTCTGTATGCCAGGCTTCTCATATAGTTTCGAGTGTACAAGCTTTGCATGCTGATTTGTCAGGCTTAAAGATTAGGCCATTTATAATACTACATGAGAAATTTTGACCTAGTGAAAATCAAAAATCGGGTCGTAAGTGGAGTCATAAGCGCGACGAAATCGGAGTCAGAAGAATCGGAACGTTTCCATTCCGCTTACCGCCCCGTCGCTTACGTTCCGCTTATGATCTAGTGAAAACCCGATTGTCGGAGTCGGAAGAAGAAGCGGAAGGATAAACCAATCACAATGCTCGTTCCCACGCTTTGTGATTGGTTTAGTTCTTCCGCTTCTGCTTCCGACTTGGACAATCTGGTTTTCGCTAGATCATAAGCGGAACGTAAGCGACGGATTCGTAAGTGGAATCGGAACGCTTTTTTCACTAGACCATAAGCTCTACGCTTCTGATTACGACTCCGACTCCGTCGCTAGTGAAAACCAGCCTTCAAGGCTGAACAAGCTAATTAGAATTTTATACTCTAGATTGTTGGGTAACATTTTACCTTCAATTGACTTTAAGTGTGTACTCGTTTTTTATCAATTTTTAATCAATAAAGAAAAAAGTTCAGAAATTCTAATTCTTTATATTTAAAAAAGTACTAGAGTGAAGGAGAAGGTTCTCGTTTTAAACAATTCAGCCCATTCCCTGGCAGGATTCTATAATTAAAACAATTAACCTGCCAGCAGAGTCTTTTTATTTGCTTGATTTTGACGATCAAGAAGAAGAAGACTAAAGGACGTTCTACTCCTAGGCTGTTAACTTAAAATAAGGCACTCACAATAAATATTAACAGAAGTAGTAAGTAAATGATGCCATCCCACTCACTCACTTTTATTTCTAACTCATCTCGCAAAATCGCTCTCTTGTTCACTCATTTCACAAAACTCATTCGTCAAACTCACTTCATTCACTTCATTCACTTCATTCAATTCGTTCGCTTTCGCTCACTCATTTCATTCAGTTCATTCAGTTCATTCAGTTCGTTCAACTCATTCGTATTGTTCCATTCGTTCTCAAGTAGTCGCTCATATTGCTCGAAGAGTTAGAAATAAAAGTGAGTGAGTGGGTTGTCATCATTTACTTACTACTGTATAATAAAATAAAATAGTGATATTGAAACAGAAGAATAAAAAAATTGATTTAAGAAATAAAATATAAAAAATATAAATGGGATTCAAATCAACAAATAAACAAACAAGTCAATCAAATAATTGTAATCCTTTCAAAGTTGGAGGATTAATATTTGATAGTCAAGAAGATTATATGTTGTTTAAAAATATTGATAGAAATATCAGAGACACAGTTAAATCAGTGGAAGATGGTATAATTGATTTAACAGAAGTTTTTAATAATGTTAAAACAATAAATGTAAAAGAAAGTTATTACGATGCAGGGGAAGAATTGGATGGTTTGTTTAAAAATGCAACAGGTTTATTATGTTACGAAGGTACAAGATTTGTTACTGATTACAAAGTTGGTTTTTGTTTTTTTGATAAGATTAATGTAATAAGTTTTGATGATAGTGATGATGATTTCTAAACTTATAACATTTTATGCTATAAGTTTTTTATACATATATAATAAGATGGAGGAAAATTTTAGAAATCAATTTCATGATGTAAGATTTTTATACACATATTATAAGATGGGGGAAAATTGTAGAAATCTACTTTTCCTTGAAGAAGGAAATATGCGAAAAATAGATATAAAAAAAATTGGTGGTTATCTTAAAAAATTAGAAAAAAATGGCGATGATTATAAAATTAAACATATAAAAAAAATGTATAGAATTTATAATATTTTTTATCAAATAAAAAGTTTAATATATAGTAAAGATACTTTTGAATATACTGATAAAGATTTATCTATAGATGATTTTTATAATTTTTTGGTATATGTTATTGATTGTATAAAAGCTGATATTATTAAATTTATTGATATGGTACAAGATAATGATTTTAATAATGATGAATTATTACGAAAAAAATTAGATGAAAATAAGGAAAAATTTAATATTTATCTGAATTTTAAACACTTTATGTAAAGTAGTAATTAATATAATCAAATAATAAAAAATGGAACCAAGATCTATAGATACTACTCCTACTAAAGAAGATTTAGATTTTATAGTTGATGAGGATGCAGATTACATTCCTCCACAAAGATACATTCTTGAAGGACCAGATTTTAAGAGATTAACCAAAAATGCTAAAAAACTGGGTGCTGAATCACTTGATTATTCGACTCGTAAAAATAACAAATACATGGCTACACTTCCAGGTGGAAAGAAAGTTCACTTTGGGTCACCTAAATATCCAGACTTTACTATTCACAAGGATAAAGAGAGAAGAGATAAATATTTGTCTCGTGCTATGAAGATTAAAAATAAAAAGGGAGAATTAACCTATACTAATCCAGAATCGAGTAACTTCTGGTCTGTTAATTTACTTTGGCCTAGAAAATAAAAATTAAATATTATAAGATTAAAGAAATAAAATTTAATATAAAATGGTTCTCATATTGGAAAATGGTAAAAAGTTTTATACTCATCCTATTTATGAAAAATATGCAGCAAATAAATATGGTGAAATTATGAATGTTAGAATAAGAAAACCTATGTTAGGAAATATTAATAATAATGGTTATTTAATTTTTGGAATATATATATCAAAAAATAAACAGAAAACTTATATTTCACATCGATTTATTTATGAGTGTTTTTATGGGATGATAGAAAGTGATAAATCTATTAATCATATCAATTTTATTAGAACAGATAATAGGTTGAAAAATTTGGAAGTAGTAACAACAAGTGAAAATAATAAAAAATCAGCAAATAATAGGGATTATAGTTTTGTTAAGGATAATCATAAAAATAGAAAAAAAGTTAAGGCAATTAATCTGTTAACAAATGAAGAAGTTATTTACAATAGTTTATACTCAGTTAACAAGTTATTAGGCATTAATGCAGGTCATGTTAAAATGATTTGTGAGGATAAGTATATATACTGTAAATCAGCTACTTCAAAAAAAGACGGTCAAAAATACACGTTTGAATATTTAAAAGTGGTTTAAGGATTATCTAAATATTAATAAAATGCAGTTGACAAGTTACGAAAATATTACTCAAGACAATATTATCTTTAATGATAGCAAAGAGTACAAAGTAAAAGATAGTAAAATTAAATATAAACGTATTCCAATTGAGATTAAGTATACAAATAAGAAAAAAGGTCCACTTGTAATAGAAACTCCATTTCTTTTCTCTTTTGGAGTAAATGAAAAGAAAAACCAAGATACAAAAAAGTTAGTAGGTTACTCAATACCAGTATGTCTTTGGTCTCGCGATAGTGAACCCAGTAATAAAGAAAAAGAATTTTTTGATGTTATTAATAATATAACAACTGCATCACAACATTATTTAGAAAATGAATATGGTCCTGATATGGCATCAAGTTTATCTTCACCACTTTACCATAAACAAATAGAATACACAGACAATAAAGGAAAAAAGAAAACAAAAGTTGATGATTCATCAGCTCCAGTTCTTTACGCAAAACTTATTTACTCAGAAAAAACAAAAAAAATTTTATCTTTGTTTAAGGGAAAGGGAGGTAAAGATCTAAATCCTTTTAAATATCTTAATCAATACTGTAATGTTAAATTGGCTCTTATAATTGAAGGAATATTCATAAGTAAAACTGTAACATCTTTACAAATAAAAGTACATGAGTGCTATGTTAAACCACTCAAACCTAGAGAGTCTTTACTAGCATTTGAAGAGGAAGAAGAAGAGAGTGATGGTGATTACACAAAAGATGATCTTGAAGCATTACTTGAAAAAGATAATGATGAAGAGTAATAATAGTATTTATTTTTAATACATTATTTTTGTATTAAAAATCAACCAAATCCTTCAAACTAATCCATGAATTAAATTTATCAGGATAACCACTCCATTTTACTAATGCCATTTTTTTCTTATTATCTCGTCTGATTATCTTTTCTATTCTAAATGTCTGTTGTTTTGCTTTTTGTAATTCTTGCTCGTAAAAAGAACCTTTAATCTCTTCACCCATCAAATCAACAATGTTATACGTAATAGGTTTTGTTGGAAGAATTTTATCAATTACAAATATCTCCTCTGTCCAGTTTGGTGTATAACCTTTATCAAATACTCGCCTTTTATACTTAGAAATTCTAACATGATCACCAATTGCAAACTTTGGTTTACCAGGTTTCAAGTAAATCAAATCACCATACAAATTAGCCCAAACTTTACGCTCATTCTTCTTTTTACTTGCTTCAACAGGAGTCATTTTTATACTAGAATGAATAGTATTATTGTAATCATCAACTAGTTTATCTATCTTATCCCAGTAAACAGTATTGTTATTCACAGTAAACATCTTCCACATTCTGTTTTTCATTGTTTTATTCCATCTCTCAACAACACTAGATTTCTCTTCATTTTCAGTGTGATACAACTTGATTCCCTCTCTTTTAAGAAAATCTTTGAAATGTTTACTTATAAACTCAGAACCTTTATCAGTCCATAACATTTGAGGTTTACGTTTACTTTTGAATATATCCTCAAATGCTTTACTTACAGTTTCAGTTTTTTTATCTTTCAAAGCTCTAATCCATCCATACTAAACACATCAATAACCATTAACAAATATTTAATCCCTTTATTCCACTTACTAAACTTTTGCATTTCAACTAAATCAGCAGCCCAGATTTCATCAATTCCGTTTGAGATTACTGATCTCTTTTGAAAGTTTCGTGTGATTGGTTTGTGAAGTTCGTCAGCTAATTGTTGAGACCAATCACTACTCAACGCTGAATCGAGTTTAAACCAAGTCCAAGTTTTTGTTTTGTATTAATCAAGAATCTAGCAGTTGAACCCCACTTTGGCATTTCACCATATGGTAAGTCGTCTAATGATTTTACCATCTCTTTATCACAATCACCTTTGCTTCTACCCATGTCGTAACAAATATCATGATAAGCTGCTATTTCATCAACTTTGTTATATGGTTTAACTTTCCAATCTGTCACTTTTCCAGTTTCAGGATCATAGCTTAATTGTTTTTCTAGAGGATTGTATGGACCCATATACTTATATTTTCCAGGAGTCCATCCTGCTTTTGGTTTTGGAAGTTTTCCAATCAATTTGTGAACATCAAATCCTTTTCCAGATCTACCGTCTAATTCTAGTCGATCAGTTTTATACTTTTTATTTGGTCTAACTTTTGTTGACAGTTGATCCATTGCTGATCCAACAGAATTTTGAATAAATGGGGTAAGTTTATTTATTCCGTAGTTTACAGCTTTTTTTTGAACGTTTTTATTTCTCATTAACTCACTTGCTCCATATTTACCCATTTCAACTGATTTTTTACCCAACCAAGGTAAACCAAAATGAACAAATCCATCAACTACTGTACCAACTACAGTATCAAAGACGCCCGCCCCTTCAGACGGGCTTACTAGTTTTTTGACTTCTTTTTAGTTTTTCTTTTTCCACTTCCAGTTTGAGTAGCTGTTCCAGTTTTTACGTATCTAACTTTTTTAATTCCACAAACTGCACAATGACAGAAGAATTGAGTTCTTCCTCTTTTATCTTTTTGGTAACCACTTGGTTCTGTACAAGGAGTTACTCTTTTATCTTTAATACAATATGTTTCTTTCATTTTATATAATGTTTATATAAAATATGTCTATTAGATCTAATTTTCTTAAAAGTGAACTACAAAAGATATATAATAACCTTAATATGAGTTATGAATATGCTGATCATTCTAGATTGGAAAATGATAATAAATTTATAAAAATATTTGAGTTGCTTATGGAAATAAGTGAGAAAGCAAATACTCTTAACAAAGTTGTAAAAGGAAATTATCTGTTTATATAATAAATGGAGGCTAAATTCTTTTCTGAGATTGAGAAAAATATTGATGTTAAAACAATCAAGGATTTTGAAAAAGAAGTGCGAAAAAAAATATATAATGAGCTGGAGTCTATTAGAAAGAAAAATGATAATCTTTCAAGAGTGCTAATGGTTAGTGAATGTGAGATGTGGAAAATAATTAGAAATGAGGAATATTCATGGCTGAGTTTAAATAGTGATAAAAAGAAGAAACTTTATCGTCTTATTGACATTTACTCAAATTTTGTTGACATAGTTGATAGTGTTAGAGATTTAAACACAAAAGTTGAGAAGGTTAAACTACTAAAGAATACACCAGTGGATAGTGAATAAATCTTTGACCTTGATTCATTTTATATTTTAATAATATAAAATGTTTAATAACCAAAAAGTTTCAAATTTGTATTAAGTATCTGTTTAGTATCATTAGTATATGTATCTAGGATTTTTCTTAGGATTTTATATATTTCACCGTTATATAGATTTACTTTAACAGTTGTTTCAAGTATTGGTCCTTGATATCTTTCTCCACTATTTAAATATTTACTTATTGGACTTATAGATGGTCTTGTTTTGTGTTGATTATGTCGAACTTCTAAAGGGGTAGTTGTAAAACCAATGTAAATTTTTCCATCAGAAAAACGATATATATAAATCTTAACATCTTGTAATTTATTTCGCCTTAAATTTATTCTTTCTGCTAATTTAGCCGCAGTTAAATTTAGTGGTTTTAATGATTTATCCTCTGTTAAATTTATTGGTTGTACTATCTTATCACAGGTTAAACTTGTTGGCTCTGCTAATGTTGCCATTTATTTATATATTTATTATTTTAAACTATTATTAGCCTCCAAAGTATGCTTTTATAAAATCACTATTGTCATCATCAAAATGAGGGTTATGTATTACATCTAGAATACTATTACCCCTCTGTCTCTCAAATAAGTAGTATAAACACCAGTAACCGCAAAGTACAGTATTTCGATTTTGTATTTCATCCATTGAGTAAACTATTTGTTTTCCAGAAGTATTAATATATCTTAATGCTTCATTTGGCATTATTAGTCCAAATGGATCAAAGTATTCAACTAAGTTGTCTATATTTCTATAACAAACCCAATGTGTTCCAGGTCCTGTAATATCATCTAGATTAATTATTCCACATTCTTTTCTAATCTTTTTTGGTAGTCTATCACGACTATATATTCCTCTGAAATTTTTAATACCAAGTCTTTTTATCCATTCCATAAGGTCAAAGTTGGATAAAGGTTTAATTACAAAATGGTACCTAGAATGGGAATTGAGTTGAATGGGCTGTTTTTTCCTAGTAATATTCCTTTTCCCTTGGATTTGGGTTTTTTTTTTTTAACTCCCATTCCAATTGGGTTGTTCCAAGTACCTATAAAAGGTGGTGAGTGATAAGGATAACCTTCACCATAAGTAGATGGAGGAGGATGTGGAACGTAAACATTTGCTGTATTAGATGATCCACTTCTATCTATTTGTAGTCCAGAACCAAACATCTTAGATACTAAACTAATTGCCATTGGTATACCAATAGAAGCAAGTGTTCCAAGAAATCCTCCTTCTATTTGTTTACGAGTTGGTTTAATAATTAATTGTCCACCTGTTTGATGTGCTTTGTTAATTTGGTTTATTTGTGATTGTGTAAATTCTCTTACAAAAGGTGGTAGCATTGGGAAAAATTTATGGGGGATTGTTATTCCTTTTCCAAAAATTTTATTTAATCCTATTTCTCCTAGTGCAGTAGCAGCACCGGTTGCTAATGCGGGGACAACTTTTGATACTCCTTTTACCGCGTAAGGTAATACTTTTGCTCCAAGAGATGCGAGTGATGTAAATAAGTTTCCACCATGTTTTACAGAACGTCTAATTTGCGTTCTACTTATCTTTATATCCGATCCGGTACCATTTGCAATAGATTTTTTTATTTTAGCAATTTGTCTTTTTGTTAGCATTAACTCATCAGAACCTCGAAGATGTCCATGTTTTAACCGAAGAGTTAGTGGTGATTTATTTAATATTGCAGAAGCCAATTTTGACTTTTGTCCATCTGTAAGTTTTACTCCGTATTCAATATAAGTTGTCATTTTTATTATAATATTTATATTAAATTTTTGTTTTATTACTGGTGGTATTACTGGTGGTGTTTTTTTCATCCAATAAAAATTATTACAAAAGACGTCATATAATTTTTGTTTAATAACAAAATAAGATATAAATTTTTGTGTAATAACAACAGACGCCACAAGAAGTTGAGTTTTAACAATGCTTAATCAAGTTCTTAACAATAGTTTTCCATTTTGTTGTGTTATTTCAGCTTCAGTTTCGTGAAGTACCAGAGCATAAACATTGTAGTTAGCTGCAGTTGTTCCAGATAACTCATAATGAAATGCAAGTTTTGTCACCCCATCTTTTATGTCTAGTTTTTGCTTGGTTAAGTCAAAATATACAAACGGACATATATTTTCAAAAGTAGATCTAGTAAGAAGTGTACCTCCTTGAAAATCATTGTTAGCATAAACATACTTCATAACATCTCTAAAAACTCTTGAAGGATCTGTTGAAGGTTTGTAGTGAATATCAGGATATTCATTTCCATTTCCTACCTCAAGATAACACCTGTCAAGAGTCCTTGGATCTGTAGAAACACTGAAAGTATTATACAAAAATGGATTTGCTGTTTGTGTATCTATATTTGGTGTGTTAATTATAAAAACAAATACATGTCGTGGTTTTGATATACCATTTGTAATTCTAAAATTACCAGTTCTTTGATTTCCAGCAATGTTTCTCTCAACAACCTCTTTTAGATAGGTCCATTTATATGGTTTGAGATAGTTTTCCATAAATAATTTACTTCCTTCTGCATTGAATACCAGCCTAGGTACAAAAAGTTGAAGACGAGTAACTACTACTCTACATCGATTTCCTCCAGCCCTCCAAATAAGATTATCATCTTTTTCGATCTCAAAATTTATTTCGATTTTAGTGTTAGGAAGAAGTTTATCTTCAAGTGCCTCAAAAAATGAATACCTATTAAGAGGAATTTCACAGCGCACTGTGGATGATGTTCCAAGTAAAGCTTTACGCTTTGCAAATCCTTTATTATAAGATGATGGGGTGTTATCTAACATAAAACCTGCTTCATCAGCACCACCAGCAGCATTTTGACGATGAGTAACTTGTCTTTTAATAAATCTATTTTTATTAGCAGTTGTTGATGTATCAAGATAATAAAATTCATTTGTTGCAACTGATTCAGCGTAAGTTTTGTTATATTCAAGTAAATTTTTTATATTTACACTATGATTAGCATAATTATATTACACTGGTATAGTTCTTTTCCATTTGCTAATACTGATAATCTTGAAATAAAACTATTTGCTCCATTTACAATTCCCATTTGATCATCTCTATATGCTATATATTGGTTGTTTCTATTAGCTGTAAGACTGTCATCATCTACATTAGCTCCAATAACAAAATTAGTACCATCACGTTGTTGAACTTTAAAATCTATTGCTATTCTAGCATTATACCAATCAAATGGTGTTACTTCACCTGAATTGTCAGTGATAAATTTAAGGTTATTTCTATCTTGATCAGTGTTGTTTGCTGGAGCTGTATTAATAGCTTGTTCCAGATCAAAAACAACATCTTCATATCTCTCTAGATAATTTGGATTTCTAAAAGACTTCATTTTATTTTAATAATTATATAATTTTTCTCTTAAGTGTTTGAACCTCCACTAAGAATGGAATTCACTCTTTGATTTATTTCTTGTTGAGTCATTTTTTTTGTTGGAAAAATTTCAACATTTTTATTAAAAGTAACTCTTTTTTTGGAAGGGGTTTTTTTGGTGGATTTTACGTTTTCTTTGGATAACATTTGCACTATTTTATCACCAGCCTTTTTACCAGAATATTCACCAGTTTTTGTTGCAGTCATTTTTAGTAATTTATCACCACTTTTTTGAGCACTTTTTTTAGCAGTTTTTTTCATTGTCTTTCCAAATATTTTTTTACCAACCGATTTAAACCCATCCATCATTCCTTCTCCATAAATATGTTGTCTTGTATATCTACCCAATTCAGGGTCAAGTTTCATTTTAAACTCTGATTGTCTCATCATTTTATTTTAATAGTTATATAAATATGAAGTATTACATCGAGTGAAGAAGTAAAGTCATATACCAATCTATACCATTAAAATTTACTGGTCTTCCAACTGAGTCTGTAACAAATATTCTCATTTCATCAATTTTAAACGCAGAAACATCACAATATAATGGTCTTTTAGGCTCGAATGTAAATGGAAAAGATCTTGTTAAATTATCAGTTGGTACCACAGCAATGGTATTTGTATTTATTCCATTTACAATACTATTAGTTATTGCTGTTGTGTTTATATTTAACAAATCAATAGAATTTGTTATATTTGGTAGTTTTGTTCCATACTCTGTTTTTGTAATAAGTTTTTTTTCAAATCCAATCAAGTCTCCAAATTCTGTTCCTCTTAGATCTAATTGATAATCACCCTCAATTGATACTAACACTCGATAGGTTGATAGTATAAATGTTATATTAATTGAATAAGTTTTATTTCCACTTGAACCTGATGAGTGAGATTTTTGATCCATATACTGATGAATATAATCATTAATATCTGAGTATGAATACATTCCATCTGTAAAAGTAATTGTTTGCCAAGTGGATCCATCGTGAGTATATTTAATCTTATTATTTTTATAATCACTTCTAATGTTGTACCAAGAGTAAGTCATGGACAATCTATTAAGAGCAAGTTGATGTTTTTTTTCAGGGTCAAGTTTCAAAGATGGATTAAACTTAATAGTAAAATCACCGGGTTTGCTTGTTCCTCTTTTTTCCCTATTTATTGAAGAAATATGGATAGCTCGTTCTTCCATTTTTATCTAATTGTTATATAAGTTTTTAGTAAATCATTCAGTTGTTTTTTTTGTAATTACTTTCATTTGGTTTAGAAGATGTGCTATTTTAGAAAACTCAGGTATTACACCATTATTCCCAGCTAGAATTGATCCACCTAGTAATTCAAGTCTGTCTAGAAGTTGATGTGGGTTGTTAAAGTAAATCATTCCAGAGCCAGATTTTTCTTTGTATAACTTAAAATTAGATAAATTTTTTAAATATATGTTCAATACATCGTATTTATCTTTTAATTGTAACGTTTTTTTACGTGGATTATCATTAATTAGATTAGCTACTGGATATCCGTTTATATTATATGAAAAAACTGCAGTATTTTTTAAATCTTTAGTAGTTTCTTCTAAATCATCGGTAAGAACATTGATTTGTTCATTAATATCATCCATATCTGATTCCCAATACGAAGAAGGGAGTCTATCGTAACCATTTTCTAAGAGTATAGTTTGTGCTTTTTCATTAATTAAATATTTATCTAGATCTTCAAGTTCAAAATATGCTGTTTTTGATTTTTTATCTGATTTAGAGGGTAAATCTTCTTCGTCTTTCTTTAGCTCTTCACTAGCATCACCACTAGCATCACCACTAGCATCACCACTAGGTAATTGAGCAAACTCCAAATTTTGTAATCCCTCAGTTATAGCAAGTCTGTTTTGATTAAGCCCTTGTGTAAGAGCAAGTCTGTTTTGATTAAGCCCTTGTGTAAGAGCAAGTTGATTAGCTTGAAGTTGAGCTATAGTTGCGTTTTGCTGCTCATCAATACTTTTTTTAATGCTATCTTGAGATTTAATAAGTGGTTTAAATGTTTCTGTAAACCCCTCTCTCATATCTTGTTTTTGCCATTTTGTTTCTTTTATAACATTTCTCACTTGTCTAGTCAAAGAGTCAGCCTCAATTTTATTTCTTGCAAGTTTTTTATACTCTTCAATATCCATTTTATATATTAAATATATAACTATTATATAAAAATGGAAATACCAAACTATGATAGTTTAGACGACTCAGATAAAAAATATAAACAGCTATTTCCTTACATGCCATCAGATACTTTTAGAATGTTAATCTGTGGAAACAGTGGAAGTGGTAAAACGAATTTGCTTTATCATATGTTAATTAGACCACTGTTATACTATGATGAGATTTATCTTTATGCACGTAATCTAGAACAGGATAAGTATCAAAAGTTAATTCAAAAAATGAGAGAATTAAGTCATAAAATGGGATATGAAATACTCAATGTAAGTAATGATGAAATAACTCCAGTGACAGAAATGGAATATGAGGATAATCAAAAACTTGTAATATTTGATGATTACGTTTGTGATAAAAATCAAAGACAACTTATTGATTATTTTATCCAAGGACGACATAAGAATTGTTCTGTAATATACCTCAGTCAATCTTTTTATAAAACACCAAAGGACATTCGGTTGAATTGTTCTCATTACTGTTTATACGAATTTCCATCATCGAGAGAAGCAAACAGGATATCATCAGAATTAGGAGTTGATAAAGAAACATATAGAACAGCAACAAAAAAACCATTTACATTTTTGTACATTGATAAGCCTAAAAAACGTATTGCTAAAAACTTTACTAGTAGTCTAAACTAATAAATAAAATGGGAATATTTAACGAACAAAAAGATAACTCATTTGCTAAAGGAATTCAAGGAGCACCAGGAGTTGGATTTAATCTTACTTCTGATGGTGATTATGATATGATAAATAAAAAAATAAGAAATGTTGGTACACCAACTGCTAATACTGATGCTGCTACAAAGAAGTATGTTGATGATAATTCTAGCGGGGCACCCACAACAACGCGATTAACAATTGATTCAAACATTGATATGAAAGATCACTTTCGTATTTTAAACCTTAAACATCCAAATGATGCAGATGAGCCAGCAACAAAACAATATGCAGACAGTAATTTTCTTAACAGAGATGGTTCACGAACAATGATTGGCAATTTAAGCATGAATAATAATAAAATAACTAATGTTGGTAAACCAACAGATAATAATGACGCAGCAAACAAAAAGTATGTGGATGATAAACCCACCTCAACATCAAAGCTAACAATTGATTCAAACATTGATATGAAAAATACATACCGAATTAAAAATCTAAGCACACCACTGGATGGAAAAGAACCTCCTACAAAAGAATATGTAGACAATACATTTCTTGATAGAGATGGATCTTATCCAATGAAAGGTAATCTAAATATGGATAATTATGGAATTTTAAATATACCAACTCCATCAGGTCCCAGACAACCAACACCATTAGCCTTTACAGATATAAAGTATCTACATGTTGGTGGAACAAATAAAATGTTAAACTCACTTAACATGAATAATAAATCTATAATTGGTCTAAGACCACCTTTTAATGATACAGATGCTGCAACCAAAAAGTATGTGGATGATAAAGGATTTACAATAGGTTATTTTAAAAAAGATGGAACGGATTATATGAGAGGAAACTTAAATATGAACAATAAAAAAATTATTAGTTTAAGTAAACCAACCCAAGACAATGATGCTGTAAATAAAGATTACGTTGACAAACTAATTCATCACACTGCAGTTCAACCAAGTCATTACAACGATCAATTTACTTTTCTTATGTCTAATGCAGCACAATGGACTGATGAAATAGATACTGGAACTAGTTTTGTTATATCAAAAATAGCAGACTTACCTGCTTCAAAAGGTAATTTCCATAACTATAACCACAAAGTAATTTATGTAAAAATAAACAAAAATTCTCAAGGTGGCTATAAGTACAAAATGTCAGTTAACTTTTACAGATTAACCGCTAATGTTGATTACACACTATGTTTGGAAATATTAAACACTGACTATCAACTTTGGCATAAATCTCAAATAAGTGTAGACAAAGGAACTTCAACAGGATTATCAATTGAAAATGTAAGTGTAAAAAAACTTAGTCATAGATATACAGATGCAACAAATCAAACACAATTTATGTATTACCATAGAATAATAGTTAATTTTAAAAAGTTGTCAACTGGTAATAGGTTCTTTCTTCATTTTCTTGTTAATATACCACAAGAAGGAACTGATCTATCTGTTTATCCAAGACAGTTTTCAGGAGTTTATTTTATTACTTATGGTATTGTGGGTAAAGTAAGCAATATCGACCCAGATAAAGTTTATGACTATCACACAGCATTTGATATCAAACCAACAGAAGTTACATACAATGTTGACATAAATGCAAATAATAAAAAAATATTAAACATTGATCTTGATAAAAATAATAATAATAGTGCAGCAACAGTTGGAATGGTAAATGAAATTAATACAGCAACAGTTGGAATTGTAAATAAAAATTTACCTTTTATAAAAAATTATGTTTATAGAAAGTATTTTGAACATTTTTTTGACTTTAGCGATTCAAACAATTATGTTCTAAATAAAAGTTCAATTGGTGTTGTATTTAATGCTTTGTCCTCTATTACAGGAAAATCTGCACAAAATATTACATTTCCAAGTAAAACAATGGATAACATAAAAGAAACTGGATTAAGAATAAATAATTATAAGATATCTTTTAAACCACCAATTAAAAATACAAGTTACACTTTATGTATTGTTTTTTCTCATTTTAAAAGAAATAATTTTCATATAACTAAATATGATGTAACTAATGCAAATTCAAAACAACAACTTTTAGTTTTACACTATTTATTTGCAAATCGTGCACTAAACATAATTATTGGTAATGTAAGAAAAAATTTAGCAATACCATCTAGTTTTAGTGGAAAAAAAATAGTTTTATGGTTAACAGAAAGTATTAATGATAATATTACAAAAGTTAATATAAGTAACTATTCCGCAGACTTAGACGCTAATATTGTAAGAACTTCAGCTAACCTTGAATTTGAATTTTTATGTAAAGATTCAGTGATAGAAAAATTTATGTACTCTCCAAACTTTTACGACATTGACTCTTCAGTACATCATCATATATTACTACAAGAAAAGATAAACGGAAATTATGTATTATAGACTAAACTAAGATTATATACATAAAATAATAAAATGAAGGATATTTTTGATTTTAATCACATAGACCCATCTCTATCAAAATCAGATGTTAAAACACTAAAAGATTTTTACAGTTACTACCATAAAAAATATTGGTGTTTTAAGAGGTCTTATAAAAGTTATAAATTTCTTGATAATTGTTTTACAATCTCTGGAATATGTTTGGTAGCAATAGGAACTATTATTGGTGGAATAACACTTAATCCTGTTATTCTCGGAGTAATAAATGGAGCTGGTGTTATTATGACTGGAGTTGGAAAAAAACAAAATTATAAGAGGAAAATTGAGATGACAAAAATTGCATACACTACTTATGAAAAAGTTCTTGTTGAACTTCGAGCTGTACTTAGAGGAGATGATTGGGATAAACAAAAATTCGTAGATAGAATGAAACTAATAGATGATATGATAATTGATCAATCTCCTGAACCAGATAGATTTGAGATTAAATATAATAATAAATTTAATATATGTGATTAATAAAATGATAAAAACAATAGTTCATTACGTTAACTTTTACTACCCCCCTCCTTTCAAAAATACTATTTATTCAGAAGATGAGATAAAATCAGCATTAATATTTAGACACTTATATGAGACTACTTTTAAAAAAAATATTTCATTAGAAAAAATTATATATAAGTTAGAATGTTTACCTATTAATACTGAAAGTAAAATATTACGTAATCATTTAATATTCCATAGAGCTTTTAAATCTTTCTATAAACTTTACAATCGAGGTAGAGGATGTGTATATGTATTTGATTCACCATTTAAAAGTGGAGTACTTGGTTATCTAACTGGAATATTATACTGGATTTTTCATAAAGGAATAATATAATCATTAATAAAAAATGGCTGATTTGGTTATTAGAAAAAAAGATATTGAAAATCTTGGAAGAAAAACAATGAAAGAAGTTTATGAATTTTTACATGATGATTATTTTCTAAGAACTTTTGAAGAAATGAAATTAGAACAAAAAAGATTAGAAATATGTCTTGTTAATTCTTACTTACGAATGATTTATAAATTTGATGTGAATCATCATGATAAAGAACTAGAATATGACAATTATCTAAAAGAATTAGTAGCTAAAATTGAAGATAAAAGTAAACATGACAATTATCTAAAAGAATTAGTAGCTAAAATTGAAGATAAAAGTAAACATGACAATTATCTAAAAGAATTAGTAGCTAAAATTGAAGATGAAAGTCTTGATATTAGTCTAATATATAAAGTTTTAAAAAGTATAAAACTAGATTTTGAAATAAATGAAGATTTATTTGTTAAAAATAAAGCTTTTATATATTTTTATTCTATATATTATTTTTATGATTATTATTTAAAAGAATAAAATTTTATATTAATCACATAATATAAAATTATTTTAACAGTTCTTTATAAGTTTCCCACCAACTATCATAAGTTTCTAAAGTTTTAGGGCTTATTTTAAGCTCTAAACTCTTATACTTTTCACACCCCATTTCATCCAAAATTTTTTTTATTACATAAGTGATATTTATCATTCTCTTTCTAGAATATTGTTTGTTAATATTTTCCATAATGTAATTATCTATTTTTAATAGTCTGTTGTAAAGTTCACATTTTTGTTCATAAGTAAGATTTATTAGTTTAGAAATCTTATTAACCTTTTTATCGTAGTAATACTTCCTATGATAAATACTCTTTTTTCTATAATGTACCCTATCATAATCTTTCAAGTCGTAAAATCCTAATACATGTCCGTTTACCGTTCCACAATTGTAACATATTTTTTGACCAAAATCAATGAAAAAAGATTCTGTATTTTTACACACTAAACATGAAGCTACTTTTGACTTTTTAATCCCCTCACTTTCTTCTACTTTATAATTATGTAAAATATTGAGATATTTTTTTTATTTCTTCTTCTGTATATGGCATTTATTATTTCTACTTATTACATCTTAAATCTAATATTTTTCTCTAATAGCTAGAGTATGTATTTGATCATTTAAAACATGTCTCTTATCATCTTGATTACTTAGAGCTACTTTGTTAACCTCTTTTGAATAAAGATCATGTTTCTCACTTCTTATTATTTTCATATTTCTCATTTCTTTTTCACCAGAAAATAAACATCTAACATAATCATCAAAGCTTAATGTCTTTTTTACAACATTTTTTTTTATTCCTTTACACTTCTTTAATTCTACTTCACCCTCAACTTTATAGCTGTATAGTTTAGGCCTTAATCCTACAAAATGAGTTATCTGTTTTCCTGATGCTTCATCCTTAAACATACCAATCACTTTTTTGTTAACTCCTGTTAGTATACCAGAAGGATGATCTGATGGATAATCACTAGTATCAAATTTATTTTTTATATCATAACATATATCTTCGTAAAAATCTTTTGTTTTAATATGATACATTAGACTATCTGTATCTGTAAACAATAACTCAGCTTTCTTTCCATATTTACTTTTGATGTATTCATAATGAAAATCATACATTAAAGTTTTTGATAAGTCTAAAATTGATTGTCCAACATATACTGGTTTATTAAAATACACTTCTGTCCTTTTCATATGAATAGCAATAAGATTACGATCAAATATTATACATCTATCAAAGTTTGGACGACTTGATATTTTTAGTGCTTTTTTACGATCATCAACAAGTACTATATTTTGACGCTTCCTAATATTTTCTATTGTTTTACCAAAAACTGAATTGTTCATTAGTTTAAAAAAATCTTTCTCAAAATTGTTTGCAGCACATTTTCGAAGTTCTGTATTTTTTCTTATATATGGTTCCATCCAAGGAGACTGATAAAATGATATTCCTCTGTGAACAGCAGTAATCTTCATACCCAACTCAAGACATTGTCTAAGAGCTCTGTAATGAATAACATAATTTTTTCTTGGTTTAAAATGGCATATTAGTTTTTCAACTCCATTAACCTTCATTAATTCAGGTGCAAGAGGATAGTCATTATGAAGATCCCATAAGTCTGGTGGATACTCCAAATCAACTTCAAAAATATATCCCTTCTTACCAGTATTTGCCATACTATCATTTGCTTTTTCTAAAATTTTCATTACCTTTTCTTTTGTAATATTATTCATCCACTTAAACTTATGTGTTGGTAAATTCTGAGACATAGCCCAACCATAAAGATTGTTTGCGTCCAAATATTGTATAAATGATGATTTCTTTTTAGTATCATAATTTTCCATATATTTATTATTTGCTTCTGCATACCTTTTTGATATATGTGTTATTCCTCCACGAATACCTCTCTCAATCATCATTAACATATCGTAATCACTTAATAACTCTAAACGTTGTCCTGTTGTTTTCATACATGCATCCCAAGCTAGTCCTGGAGATGTGAAGTAATGAGCTGGATCTAATTTGTAATGTTTAAGACAAGTTTTCCTAAAGTTTTCAAACACATCTGCCAAAAGCAATACATCAGATTTTAAGTAAAGATCGTGATAGTCTCTTATCGTTTTACACCCAAATGTATTCCAAACTTTAATAGCATGTTGGTAATCTTCATCACTTATATCTTCATCATTTAGTTTTGAATAAAAACCCTGTTTTGGTGGAAGTTGTTTTTCTGATAATTTATCAAATGATGATACATAGTCATAAGGATAAACTCCTTTACGAGTTAATAATGAAGTGTTACGCTTAAAAGTATGTTTTGTAATATGAAAGTCATCTTGGTTTAAATTTGAAACAAGATTGGCTAGTGATGTTTGAAGAAATTTGAATGAGTCAACAAATCTGATTTCAAATTTTATTGCTTTAATATCACCATGAATATCTTTATACTCTCCAACTTTAATAGATTTAGAAAATGAAAGATATTTTTCTTCAGTAGATGGAATACAACTAAGATCACCATCTATTTTAGCAAGTTGTTTGATAAATAGATGTGCATCATAACCCTGAAGATTGTGAAATATAACTGGTAGTATTCTTGGTTTTTTACACATAAGATTACATTTGTTATGTGCTGCACCACGGTACTTACCTGTAAAATGACAATGATCTCTAACTCTATCTTTACCTAATTCACCACCACAAATATGACAATTAACCGCATTATTAAAATCTTTATTTGATTTTTCACTCATTACTAAAGGTTTTGGTTTACGATAAAAATCTTCATATAACCCTTTAGTCATTTCTGTAAGTTTTTCTACAAATATTTTAGCAATATCTTCATCATCTGATTTTTTTGTATAAATGATTGGTTTAATTCTTTTATTCACAATACCCTTTGCATAAAAACAAAATCCTGATGGTTCGTGTTTTTGATAGTTATAGTTATAAGAATCTTTAGGATTGGGGGAACAGCTATTCATTGGTTTAGTAAAACATTCAAAATCTGCATATACAACAAAAGGAATAGGAAGTTGTTTATCATAATTAGTAAAATCTAAAGTTTTGTTTTTTTCTGGCATTTTTACAAATGATGTTTTATTACTAGAACAATATTTGATATGCTTATCTAATAAATCTGGTTTTGTAAAATGACAAAAACATCTCTTACAAATATGAATTGGTTCATTTGTTCTTGAAGTAATTTGACTACGTACAAGACGGGAAAAGTTTTTAATTAGTGAATAATGAAATTTACCATCTTCTTCATACAAAAATAAATCAATGGTATTTTTACAATCTTTCTTTACCTCTCTCAAAGGATAAATAGTCTCTCCATCATTTGAAAAAACATTTATTCCTGGAAGATTTGGATTAAGTTTTTCAAATTTGTTAATGTCTTTTACTTTCATTGGAAATGTAATTCCTTTAGTGTTAAGATCATTCTCATACTTTTTCAAATCTGTAAATCTACAATCATTCTTTTCTCTTGGATGAAGATAACGAAGTACTGACCAAATAAAACATTTATTATCTTTATTTCGAATACTAACAATTGCTTTTTTTCTCATAATCCAATCTGGAAGAGGAATATAAGAAGAACCCCTTAATGGTTTTAATTGAGTTGTATGAATATCTAGTTGTACAATTTCTTTAAAATACCACCCACTTCCATTTGTTTGATAAATAGTTATTTTTTCATTAATCTCTTTATAACTTTCCATTAATATATCTTCTTCATCAGTTGAATTAAAATTATTAAAAGTACTAGAACTAAAATATGCTTTATCTTTAATATAAAAAAATGAGTTAGAATCTTTCGCTATTTTTTCTTTTTTTTCCATAAAACAAATTAAAACAAACCTTAATTTAGTATTACGATGATTTCTAATAAATTTTTTAATAGTATGATATTTATTTTCAAAAAACTGATAAGGTAAAATACCTGGTTTCCCTTTTATAATATATTTTTTAGCAAATTCGTTTAGAGCTGATTTCTCAACTTCAATTCCTTGTTCATATTCTTTTATAGCTCTTTCAAGAGCTTTTCGTAAATAATCTGGAGTATCTTTAGGAATTTTTCTATTTTTTATACATTCCTCAAAATAATCCTCAAATGATTTTATCTTTTTAGAATGAGGTTTTTTATCAACTTTTGGTTTTTTATCAACTTTTGGTTTTTTATCAACTTTGGGATTAACAACTTTTGGATTAACAACTTTGGGATTAACAACTTTGGATTTTTTATCAACTTTGGGATTAATTTTTTTTCTAATCTCTCTCATTTTTCTATATTTTTCTATCATTCTTTTCTTTTTTTGAAAATTCTTATAATCTTTCCTAAGATCTTTTTTTTCTTGTGATACAATCTTTTTTAATTCGTCCAAAGACAAACTCTGAAGTTGTTTATCGGTAAAAATTGGTTGAGACATAACTTATATTATTATTATTTTATCTTTAAGTATTAAATCAAATTTATTTTTCTGTTTCAATATCACTATTTTATTTTATTATACAGTAGTAAGTAAATGATGACAACCCACTCACTCACTTTTATTTCTAACTCTTCGAGCAATATGAGCGACTACTTGAGAACGAATGGAACAATACGAATGAGTTGAACGAACTGAATGAACTGAATGAACTGAATGAAATGAGTGAGCAAAAGCGAACGAATTGAATGAAGTGAATGAAGTGAATGAAGTGAGTTTGACGAATGAGTTTTGTGAAATGAGTGAACAAGAGAGCGATTTTGCGAGATGAGTTAGAAATAAAAGTGAGTGAGTGGGATGGCATCATTTACTTACTACTAACAGAAACTCCTGGCTCGGTTGTTTATTCAATCAGCTGGTTGCATGGTCACCGCGTATTCAATTTTTAGGAAAGTACAACGCAGTTTACATAGTTCAAATTTTTCGCAGAGCCTGTATCCTAAATTAACCCAAACATACATTTCACGGTTATTTATTTCTAACTTTATTCCTTCCTTATGCTCAGATATTTGTCCGTCCCACGTCTATCAACACTGTTAGAGGGCTGTGAGAGCAGCTGCTACCACTTCGCCTCTTGATCTCTTGCCCGGAGTTACAACTTTTCATAGGATGATCTGAACTAAACAAGGTTGTAATTCCAGTGCGAAAGGAGCAAACAGATCGGCCTTTTCTGTTCAGGTTTAATCTGGCGTTGCTGGCAGTTTTGTTTTTCGAGTGGGTAAACGAGCGGGTGAAGCCAGGAAGAGAATGCGGCAGATACTTCTTTTGTCGCCTTATTGGGTTCATTGACTTACAGTTCTTAAGTTGGTATCTCTGATTTTTATTTGAAATGACTTATTTTTTTACCACTTAATTGCCACTTTGTTTCTGCGTCATACGTTGACGTAATGGTGTCCTGTACTTCGACTTCTGCGAAGACAGGCCGAGCTTGCTATCTGAGAGGTATTTTCCCGCCTTTTCTCCACATTTACCACTCTTGGCTCGGTACACAAATGAAGCATTTCTTTGTTTTAGAAAAATATTTTAAACCACTAAGCAACAAGCAGAGTTAAATGAATAAAGGAAAACTGTGCTTTTTAACATAATTATCATTTGATTTTGTTATTACACCCTTTTTTCATATTTATTATATTTTATATTTTGATATTTTGATATATATCTGCAAAGGGGATATCCTATCACGGCAGAAGTGCAGGTGAAAATGTTAAGATAATCAAAGTGCGAGTGTTCAGTAGATAATAAAAAAAAATAATGATAAAAAGTTCCGGGGTCAGCGTTTTTAAAGGTGGTACTTGACGGCCATTTTGACAGACTGCCTCCACAGACTGCTTTTCAATGACACCATTTGGTAAAGAGTTCCAGTCTGTGTTTGTACGTGCAATAAAACTGTGTTGGTCCTGGTTTTGGTACTCACTTGATGAATTTCGTAGGATAGAATTGCCTAGTGCCATGTCGCCTTTTAAATTATATATAGGATGGAAATGTATAAAACCCCGCTGTGAGTCGTGCCACTTTCCTTCTCGGTACCACTTCGTTGAATAATTGTTTAGTACTGTTATTCGCGGCCACGTCCTTAACATCCGATCGCGTGATGTCCCCTAATGGTTCATTCTTCACAGTAAGTTGTGAATGGCCTTTGATTCAGAAGGAGGACAAGGCGTGGTGTTAAGTTGAGGTGGGGGGAGGGGGGGAATTCGAAATTGTGCCGTGCTTTTTTGAGAAGGGGGCGTAATTCGACCTCTCTATGAGGCTTGCACAGACGGCGTGGACGCTGCGTATTCAAAATTTGAATATCTAGGCTCTACCCGACAGGACAAAGAAAACCCAGCATGTTCAGTTTTTACGCCACCGTTTCAATTGGACAGTTTTTACCAGTTATTCTCGCGTTTCCCAGATAAAAGTGAGCGAAGGCAACCAGAACAGGGCTGACGAATTCAAAAATAGCAGAAGATGTTTGGTTTAATTCTCTTTATCTGAAACTTAGGTTCACATTTGCTGACACGAACTATATTCGAAGCACTGACATTACATCAGATCATGCAGTATCCATTACACAAACTAGGACATTATTAGTATTACTTACGCTAACATACTCATTACAATTTTAATTTTTTTTACAATTTAAGTCAGGAATTGTTTAATAAACAGTATTGGATAGACAAAATATTAAATACAGGTTGTTAACTTAACCGAGCTATATCTACTTTGCAATAAGTTTAAAATGATGTTAATTTTTGAAGAAATTCAGATAAACACTTCAGACAGCGTTTATCAAAAACCTCTCCCTCCCCCTTCATTAGAACTTGCATTGTTTGGGATGATTTCCAAGGAAATAAGGAAATAAGAAGATTGAGAGAAGCAGTGATACTTAAATAACGAGAAAAGGCGCCATGCTGATTGCCAGCTCTTTAATCTGGAGTTAAACCGTTGGGAGTTAATATTAAAATATTGTATACTGCATGTCATAAGATTTCCATGCGCTTGCATGGCTTTCGAGGCGAACTGGATCTGGTTTCGGAGCGAACATGAACGCCGAAGAAGACGATGAGCGGACACGAAATTCCATGGCAACGAGGTCTAGAGGAGCTGTTGAATTAAAACCGCATGAACCCATTGTGGTTCGAAAGCAAACAATAAGCTTCAGTCGAGTGAACCATCTATTTCTCAGCTCTATAAGTTTCCTTTTTTTCTTTGACCTGCAGGTACAAGATGGATAGCGCTCCAGACGCATGCTTTGAATTCTCATTACTGAAATTTATTTTGCAAGCTTAACTTCAGATTAAAACAATTTTTATTTAATTTTCCCACCGGTTTATCATTAAAGTTTCCTTAAAAGTCAATCCCTTTATTAATTCAACAGTTGCAGCTTCGTATAAATTTATAGAATCAATAGCTTACAACCCACTATTCCACACTCTTTATGTGGCTTATCCATTATCAACTCCTTTATATTACATATTGGGCTTATTATGTATAACGTTATATACATTAACCAAATCTCATTCACATTAAACGCAAAGCAAATCTCTACCCTCTACCCTCAAAGCAACCAACAAAACAGTTGAGGATCGAGAATGAAAGGTTACAAGATCGGTTAACACTAAGTTAACGAAGTTGATGCATGTTCGCTAGTGTACGGAATCGCGAGATCGAAAGTGTATTAGACATGCAAATAAAGGTTACTAAAGTACTCTATGCAGAACAAAAGCATAATATAATTGATAATAGCGACGGAAGTTTAACAATAGCGCAAAAACATTCCTGTAAATACATAGTGTTGAAAAGAAGATACACCATTAAACAAGTCGGTATAAATTTGGTTTACAACATCATGGCGACAGCTAGAGGCCACGATAGTGGTTTAAAGTTACCGAACGTACCCCGAAGGATTGCGAGGGTGTTCATTAACATTATAGTGTTCAAAAGTTGGTGATAGCGCGCGTTCGAAGTAATGGTATAAGTCTCTATGAAGATTGACGCAAGCCGGAGTAGTCAATGATAGTGGTCGAAAGTTACCGAAAGTACCCCGAAGGATCGCGAGAGTGTGCACTAACATTATAGTGTTCACAAGTTAATAATAATAATAATAATAATAATAATAATAATAACTTTATTAAACTCCTCAAAAAGGCTTTTCAGCTTAATTTACAATGTCAAATATCTAAAACTTAGTTTTCCAAGAATACCCTTAAAAAATGCTGTTTTATTTTAACCTTAAATACATCTAAATTAGTGATAGACTGAAACTCGTCTGGGAGACTATTCCACAGCCTTTGGCCTCTGAAGCTAAACGCGCGCTGACCTGCAGCCGTCCTACAGAGTGGTATATGTAGGCGGTCCCTATTCCTAGTGTTGCAGTTGTGCACTTCCGATCTGGTTTTAAACTTCTGACAAAGATATGGAGGTGCAAGTCCATTTAAGCATTTAAATACCATGGTAACATCCCTAACCTCAAGTTGGCGATAGCGCGCGATCGAAGTAATGATATAAGTCTCTATGGAGATTGACGCAAACCGAAGTAGTCAATGATAGTGGTCAGAAGTTACCGAAAGTAACCCGAAGGATTGCGAGAGTGTTCATTAACATTATAGTGTTCACAAGTTGGCGATAGCGCGCGTTCGAAGTAATGGTATAACTCTCTATAAGATTGACGCACGCCGAATTAGTCAATGATAGTGGTCGAAAGTTACCGAAAGTAACCCGAAGGATGGCGAGAGTATTCATTGTGGCAAATGCATATACAATAGCGCCGGTTCATAGAAATGGTAAGTAAACATGAAGATTTAACGCAGGCCGAAGAAGTCAACGATAGTGGTAAAAAGTTGCCGAGAGTATCCCCGAAAGATGGGGAGAGTGTTCATTTCACTGAACGCAATTTGTAAAGGCATTTAAGCGTTTATCATAGCGCGTTTTAGAAGTAATGGTAAGTCTAGTATATAAAGATTAATGCAAGCCGAAGTAGTCAACGACAATGGTCGAAAGTTACCGAAAGTACCCCGAAGGATTGCGAGGGTGTTCATTAACATTATAGTGTTCACAAGTTGGCGATAACGCGCGTTCGAAGTAATGGTAGAAATCTCTACGAGGATTGACGCAAGTCGAAGTAGTTAATGATAGTGGTCGAAAGTTACCGAAAGTACCCCCGAAAGATGGCGAGAGTAGGTATATGGGCATTTATGAGTATCCCCGAAAGATGGGGAGAATGTTCATTTCACTGAACGCAATTTGTAAAGGCATTTAAGCGTTTATCATAGCGCGTTTTAGAAGTAATGGTAAGTCTAGTATATAAAGATTAATGCAAGCCGAAGTAGTCAACGACAATGGTCGAAAGTTACCGAAAGTACCCCGAAGGATTGCGAGGGTGTTCATTAACATTATAGTGTTCACAAGTTGGCGATAACGCGCGTTCGAAGTAATGGTAGAAATCTCTACGAGGATTGACGCAAGTCGAAGTAGTTAATGATAGTGGTCGAAAGTTACCGAAAGTACCCCCGAAAGATGGCGAGAGTAGGTATATGGGCATTTATGAGTATCCCCGAAAGATGGGGAGAATGTTCATTTCACTGAACGCAATTTGTAAAGGCGTTTCAACGTTTACCATAGCGCGTTTTCGAAGAAATGGTAAGTTTAGTATATAAAGATTAACGCAAGAGGAAGTAGTCAACGACAATGGTAGAAAGTTACCGAAAGTACCCCGAAGGATTGCGAGGGTGTTCATTAACATTATAGCGTTCACAAGTTGGCGATAACGCGCGTTCGAAGTAATCGTAGAAGTCTCTATGAGGATTGACGCAAGTCGAAGTAGTTAATGATAGTGGTCGAAAGTTACCGAAAGTACCCCCGAAAGATGGCGAGAGTAGGTATATAGGCATTTATGATAGCGCCGGTTCGTAGAAATGGTAGGTAAACATGAAGATTTAACGCAGGCCGAAAAAGTCAACGATAGTGGTCAAAAGTTGCCGAAAGTATCCCCGAAAGATGGGGGGAGTGTTCATTTCACTGAACGCAATTTTGTAAAGGCATTTAAGCGTTTACCATAGCGCGTGTTCGAAGTAATGGTAAGTTTAGTATATGAAGATTAACACAAGCCGAAGTAGTCAACGATAATGGTCGAAAGTTACCGAAAGTACCCCTGAAAAATGGCGAGAGTGTTCATTTAAGCGTTTACGAACACGAAGATTAACGAAAGCGGAAGAAGTCGACAACAGTACTCGCAAGTCACCAACACTGCACCAAAGGTTGGCGAGAGCCCATCATATTTCACGATCAACATTAAAAATATTTCGAATAAACCTATCCTTAATAATTTCAGAACAAAAAAAAGGCTATTGTTGCCCAGTAGCAGTCATTTCCGTAAGAAGGAAAGTCCTCCTTCGAAAATGTTGACCGCTACTGTAGCAGAATTCTACAAAGTTTTATTTAGCTTTTATATTACTGGAAAAAAGTATTAGATTAAAGTATTTCATCTTGATCGCTACATCTTCACTTTAGTCGTATTGTAAGACGCAGGCACTTCTTCTGATGTCCAACTTGAGAAACACGTCCTAAAACAGAAGAAAGTGCAATGTTTATCAGTAGACTGTAGAAATGGAGAATTTGAGTACTGGTTATTTTGTGCTCTTGTTTTTCGTGTTGGCTGGTTATTAAGTGATTTACAGTCTAACAGCCCGCTATTCTTCGGCCTGCCTCTGTTCTAACCCTGTTGTAAAAACTGGGGGTATCCAATTCTTCTCAAGAGATACGTACCTTTCATTGTCGGTGCTTTTTCACCAGCTAGTGCAGATTTCACCAGATGACGATTTTCCAATCTTTGTAAACTATAAAAGTGCAATTTAAAAACGGAACCTGAACTCAGTAAATATAACAACCAAAGTAAATATCTGTTAGCAAAATCTATACAGAGAATCTCAATGATAAAAAATTCAGGTACTTCTGCCAAGCCCAACACCATTTTCGGGTTTAACCGTACTTTTTGCCATAAGCACATATAAGAAACTTATATTACTGGCTCCCGTTTGCTATAGGGATAAATGAATTCATTTCAGTCGTTCACTTCTTTGTTCTCTATTCTCTCACTAGCAAACGCACCGGGTACTACTCATACGATGTTGTGCTCTTATTCTAGAGTATATCAATCCGAACTCCTCGAGCTCCTCGTGGTGCTCGATATCTAGGCCTAAGGAGAAAACCGGGGATTAATGCAAAGAAACATATCCATTATACCTGAAGCGTAGAAAACTCCTCCCCACGTGATGAAAAAAATTAACCGGGCAGATTCAATCTAGAAAATAAAAAAGCTACAAAAAAAGAAAAAAGCGCTTACAGGATGTTACCAACGGACTTAAATTGAACTAATACAACCTATTTTGATTTGCAACGATAAGGGATATAGATAAGAAATGAAGTTTAACGCCCATTTAAAATATCTGACCATCAGCAGATATTCTTAGTTGGCCGAGCCATAAAAAATCATGTCAATAAAGACAAGTCGACCCTCACTGAACCCTCAAACAGCATTTTCCCTGTAACAACAACTGTGCAAAATCGTAAAGTTACACCATAAATACAATAAATTCATTTCCGACGTCTCCACTTAGATATATATAAAGCGTCCAGCAAAAGCCTTGTTATAACCTGCAAAGATATAACAGTGGAGAGTCAAGCACTTAAATAATTTCAAGGTTCAAATCTATGTTTACTAAGTGAAATATACAATTTGAATCATTACAGTTATTATCTTTTTATGGTATCTAATCATCTAATGGTATATCAGTAATAATAATAATGACAACAACAATTATAATAATAGTAATAATTCTATTAATAGTTTATTTAAAAGATCCATGAAGTGTCTCTTCCCTTTTAAATGAAATTATACGCAATTAAAAATAAATTAGATTAAAGTGAAAAAAGTTCTCCCCTTAAATAAAATTATTGTGACGGCAAATCCCAATCCCAAGTTAAGAGCAGATATCAGGCAAAGACATTACGGAGTTCTCATATCTTCTCAAGTGGAAACTTTCTAAGGGTATGTCTCATTGGTCCTAGTTAACAGCAAATTTCAGGCAAATGAAATTGGGTGTTCTTCTCAGACTAGGGAACTCCTGTCTCCCTTGCTTGCTGGGTTGGAATCCCAGTTTATCTGGTATTAATAGTCTGTTTTATCTATTATTGACTAAAGTATCAGTCCGAGAGCTCCTGACTCCCTTGCTTGCTGGGTTGAAATCCCAGTTTATCTAGTTTTAATAGTATGTTTTATTTATTATTAACTGAAGTATCAGTCCGGGAGCTCCTGTCTCCCTTGCTTGCTGGGTTGGAATCCCAGTTTATCTAGTTTTAATAGTAAGTTTTATCTATTATTGACTGAAGTATCAGTCCGGGAGCTCCTGTCTCCCTTGGTTGCTGGGTTGGAATCCCAGTTTATCTAGTTTTAATCGTAAGTTTCATCTATTATTGACTGAAGTATCAGTCCAGGGAGCTCCCGTCTCCCTTGCTTGCTGGGTTGGAATCCCAGTTTATCTGGTATTAATAGTAAGTTTTATCTATTATTGACTGAAGTATCAGTCCGGGAGCTCCTGTCTCCCTTGGTTGCTGGGTTGGAATCCCAGTTTATCTAGTTTCAATCGTAAGTTTCATCTATTATTGACTGAAGTATCAGTCCAGGGAGCTCCCGTCTCCCTTGCTTGCTGGGTTGAAATCCCAGTTTATCTAGTTTTAATAGTATGTTTTATCTATTATTAACTGAAGTATCAGTCCGGGAGCTCCTGTCTCCCTTGCTTGCTGGGTTGGAATCCCAGTTTATCTAGTTTTAATAGTAAGTTTTATCTATTATTGACTGAAGTATCAGTCCGGGAGCTCCTGTCTCCCTTGCTTGCTGGGTTGGAATCCCAGTTTATCTAGTTTTAATAGTAATTTTCATCTATTATTGACTGAAGTATCAGTCCAGGGAGCTCTTGTCTCCCTTGTTTGCTGGGTTGGAATCCCAGTTTATCTAGTTTTAATAGTAATTTTCATCTATTATTGACTGAAGTATCAGTCAGGGGAGCTCCTGTCTCCCTTGTTTGCTGGGTTAGAATCCCAGTTTATCTAGTTTTAATCGTAAGTTTAATCTATTATTGACTGAAGTATCAGTCCAGGGAGCTTCCGTCTCCCTTGTTTGCTGGGTTGGAATCCCAGTTTATCTAGTTTTAATAGTAATTTTCATCTACTATTGACTGAAGTATCAGTCCAGGGAGCTCCCGTCTCCCTTCCTTGCTTGGTTCGAATCCTAGTTTATCTAGTTTTAATAGTAAGTTTTATCTATTACTGACTGAAGTATCAGTCCGGGAGCTCCTGTCTCCCTTGTTTGCTGGGTTGGAATTCCAGTTTATCTAGTTTTAATAGTAAGTTTCATCTATTATTGACTGAAGTATCAGTCCAGGGAGCCCCTGTCTCCCTTGTTTGCTGGGTTGGGATCCCAGTTTATCTAGTTTTAATAGGAAGTTTTATCTATTACTGACTGAAGTATCAGTCCGGGAGCTCCTGTCTCCCTTGTTTGCTGGGTTGGAATCCCAGTTTATCTAGCTTTAATAGTAAGTTTCATCTATTATTGACTGAAGTATCAGTCCAGGGAGCTCCTGTCTCCCTTGTTTGCTGGGTTGGGATCCCAGTTTATCTAGTTTTAATAGGAAGTTTTATTTATTATTGACTGAAGTATCAGTCTGGGAGGTCCCGTCTCCCTTGCTCGCTGGCCTGGAATCTAAGTTGCCCTAAGTGCATATTACTTTGAAAATCAGTGATAATCTTCTTAGAGCAACAACTCTTTCCAAGAAAATCTGAAATAATACCTAAAATAACTGAGATTTTTTTATTTAAACAACAACAACAAAAAATTAAAGGCTTGAAAAAACCTGTTTCATTACAAACGCTGAGATATGGCATGACCTAAAGAAAAGGGTGTATGGCCTGTGCAGTATCCGAGACGCACGTGAGTGCAACGGCCATATAAATTGGGGGACCTCCGCTTGCGTCCAAACCGGGACACCTGGGCATGAGCGCTTACAACAGACTTGTTTCGTGACAGAAGCTGAGATATGGCATGACCCGATGAGCGGTACACCGCTACGGCCCGTGCAGTATCACTCGTAAAGCTCTGCACCACTGCATAATGAGTTGATAAGCACTTGAGTGCAACGGCCGTTTTCTTACAGGCGCCCAATACATCACCTGTCGGTCAGAGGCGACCACCCAGACCTCGGTGTAACTGATGGCTCAGTACCACTCTCACCGCATAAGTAGACAAGCACCCTGTGGAACGCACGAAACCCTCCACCTGGCTTGAGGCCACTGTATTGGCAACAATAGGCCAATTTGTTTTTGGAATCCCCTTTTTCTATTTACGCCTGCTATTAAATTTATTGAAAGAATTGCTGCTGCTCAAACAGTATAATACTATAAACAATAATAAACGATAAGATGTAATGCACTTCATTTATTTCTAGAATTAGGGTATTAAAGGTTAAACTGCATGCATAATAGACTGTAGTATCACTCCAGGTATTACTTATCGTGCTTGCTGGGTTGGAATCCAAGTGAATGATTTCTTTTAACAGTAAGTTTCATCTCTCATTGACTGAAGTAGCAGTCCAGGGAGCCCCTGTCTCCCTTGTTTGCAGGGTTGAAATCCCAGTTTATCTAGTTTTAATAGTAAGTTTCATCTATCATACACTGAAGTATCAGTCCAGCGAGCGCCTGTCTCGCTTGCTCGCTGGGTTCGAATCCCAGTTTATCTAATTTTAACCGTAAGTTTCATCTACCAGAGACTGAAGTATCAGTCCAGGGAGCCCCTGTCTCCCTTGCTTGCTGGGCTGGAATCCCAGTTTATCTAGCTTTAATAGTAAGTTTCATCTACCATAAACAGAAGTATCTGAGTCCAAGGAGCTCCTGTCTCCCTTGCTTGCTGGGTTGGAATCCCAGTTTATCTGGTTTTAATAGTATGTTTTATCTATTATTGACTAAAGTATCAGTCCAGGGAGCTCCTGTCTCCGTTGCTTGCTGGGTTGGAATCCCAGTTTATCTAGTTTTAATAGTCTGTTTTATCTATTATTGACTTAACTATCAGTCCGGGAGCTCCTGACTCCCTTACTTGCTGGGTTGGAATCCCAGTTTATCTAGTTTTAATAGTAAGTTTTATCTATTATTGACTGAAGTATCAGTCCGGGAGCTCCTGTCTCCCTTGCTTGCTGGGTTGGAATCCCAGTTTATCTAGTTTTAATAGTATGTTTTATCTATTTTTGACTGAAGTATCAGTCAGGGAGCTCTTGACTCCCTTGTTTTCTGGGTTGAAATCCCAGTTTATCTAGTTTTAATAGTATGTTTTATCTATTATTAACTGAAGTATCAGTCCGGGAGCTCCTGTCTCCCTTGGTTGCTGGGTTGGAATCCCAGTTTATCTAGTTTTAATAGTAATTTTCATCTATTATTGACTGAAGTATCAGTCCAGGGAGCTCCTGTCCCCCTTGTTTGCTGGGTTGGAATCCCAGTTTATCTAGTTTTAATCGTAAGTTTCATCTACCATAAACTGAAGTATCTGAGTCCAAGGAGCTCTCCCGTCTCCCTTTCTTGCTGGGTTGGAATCCCAGTTTATCTAGTTTTAATCGTAAGTTTCATCTACCATAAACTGAAGTATCTGAGTCCAAGGAGCTCTCCCGTCTCCCTTTCTTGCTGGGTTGGAATCCCAGTTTATCTAGTTTTAATAGTAATTTTTATCTATTATTGACTGAAGTATCAGTCCAGGGAGCTCCCGTCTCCCTTGCTTGCTTGGTTGGAATCCTAGTTTATCTAGTTTTAATAGTAAGTTTTATCTATTACTGACTGAAGTATCAGTCCAGGGAGCTCCTGTCTCCCTTGCCTGCTGGGTTGGAATCCCAGTTTATCTAGTTTTAGTAGTAAGTTTCATCTATTATTGACTGAAGTATCAGTCCAGGGAGCTCGTGTCTCCCTTGCTTGCTTGGTTGAAATCCTAGTTTATCTGGTTTTAATAGTAAGTTTTATCTATTATTGACTGAAGTATCAGTCCGGGAGCTCCTGTGTCCCTTGCTTGCTGGGTTGGAATCCCAGTTTATCTACTTTTAATAGAAATTTTCATCTATTATTGACTGAAATATCAGTCCAGGGTGTAATGATCAGCGGTATTTTGTATGAGTGTAAGCGTGCGCATGGACCGCCGGGGTCAGCCATGTTAAAAATAAAAACTTGGATCCTGTTTACTAAGCTGTTTTATCCAGATCCATCGTGCTATTAGATAAAGAACATTACATGGTGTCAGAAGTCAAGTACGAACAAGAACCTCAGCCATCGATATAGCGAAGATTTGAATAAAATACAGGCCGTATTTCAGAGCAATCAACATCGGCGATCGTAATTCATGTCACAGGATCAGTCGATTCCTATCACGCCCGCGGGGGAAGAAAACACTGAAGAAGTACAGCATTTACAAGTTGAAGACGAAGAAAACACAGAAGAAATACAGCAACCAGTTGAAGACGAAGAAAATACACCTGAAATGGCGATGCATTTAGGTCTTCCACCTCCAGAAGCTCTCGACTTGAATGGAGGAAACATATCAGCCAATTGGAAGAAGTTCAAACAGAAGTATACCAATTACGAAATTGCGACCGGAATAAGTTCGAAGGATAGTGCAACCAGAGTAGCAACACTTCTAACAGTTATCGGCAACGATGCTATTGATGTTTTTAACACTCTAACTTGGGACGAAGAAGGCGATGACAAAAAAATCGAAAAGGTGCTGTTGAAATTTGAGGAACACTGTGAACCCAAGAAAAATGTCAGCTACGAGAGATACAAATTCTTCTCAAGAGCCCAAGAAAGCGGCGAAAGCATCGACCAGAACGTAACAATATTAAGAAAGCTTTGTGAAACATGTGAATTTGGAACATTGAAGAACTCTCTCATCAAGGACCGAATTGTACTTGGTGTAAACAACACAAAAACAAGAGAAAGATTACTCAGGGTGCCAGACCTTACAGTTCAGAAAGCATTAGATGTGGTACGATCTGCAGAAGCTACGGATATGCAAATGAAAGAACTGGACGACTCATCAGTGCATGGAATTGGAAGGGAGAAGAACAAGTCAACTGACAAGAAAACACCTTCAGATAATGAGGAAAAAAGACCCCCAAGCAAGAAGTTCAATTGCGGGAACTGTGGAACAAGACATGGCCCAAGGGAGTGTCCTGCATATGGCAAAACATGTAACTATTGTCAGAGACGAAATCATTTCCAGAGTGTATGTAGATCACGGAAAAAAGTCCATGAACTGTGTGTAGAGCAACAAGAAGGAAATGTTCCTGACTCAACCCTATTTGTAGGAGCTGTCACTACTGAAGTTCAGATCCAGAATGAGGAGTGCTATGTGATGTTGCCAGTGAAAGGACATATCACAAAACTCAAAATTGACACGGGCTCTCAAGTTAACATCATGCCGTTTAAAGACCTAAAGAAGATAGTTGGGAGCAATCCACAGATAAATGCCTGCACACATAATCTAGACAGTTACTCTGAAGATAAGCTAACTGTACTTGGCACAGCTACACTACCAGTGAAATCTAAAACAGATGTAGAGCATGAGCTGACATTCCACATAGTGGAGACAAATCAACCAGGATTATTGGGGCTCACAGCATCCCAAGATCTGGGTCTAATCAAAGTAGTTATGGTGGCCAAGACAGAAGAAAAGCAAACTGAACCAACACAAAAGTGAAGAGGTTACGAAGTTGTCTGAAGAACTGAAAGAAGAAGTACTGCAGAAATACACGCAGGTATTCACTGGGTTGGGACGCTTGGAGAAACCTTACCACATTGAAGTAGACCCTACTGTGACACCTGTCGTAAACCCACCTAGAACGGTCCCAGCAGCTCTTCGCGACAGAGTGAAAGAAGAACTGGATGACATGGAAAGGAGAGGAGTTATTCGCAAGGTAGAAGAACCCACAGATTGGGTCAATTCTATGGCCATTGTTGAAAAGCCTAATGGTAGTCTGCGGATTTGTTTAGATCCAAGGCACCTCAATAAAGCAATAAAGCGGGAACACTTTCAGCTTCCCACCATCGAAGACATCACTACACGCATGGCAAATGCGAAATGGTTCACTAAGCTTGATGCAAACCGAGGATACTGGCAGATACCTCTTGATGAAGAAAGTCAACTTCTAACCACCTTCAACACACCTTTCGGGCGGTACTGCTATCAGGTCACTCCATTCGGAATCACATCTGCTCAGGAAGCTTTCCAAAAGCGGATGAGTCAACATTTTGGCGACTTGGAAGGAGTTGAAACCGACATCGATGACATAATAGTGCATGCAGAAACAGAAGTTAAACACGACCATCGTGTACACGCTGTCCTGGAACGATGTGAGAAGATCAACCTAACACTGAACAAAGAAAAGTGCGTCTTTAAAGTCAAAGAAGTCACCTATATTGGTCACAAACTCACACAAGAAGGAATCAAGCCTGATGACGAAAAGGTGCGTGCCATCAATGACATGCCTGCACCAACTGACAAGAAAGGAGTAGAAAGACTCCTTGGAACAGTCAATTACTCGGGCAAGTTCATCCCAAATCTGGCATCTGTCACTGAACCTATCAGAGTTCTACTACGAAAGGACATTGAGTTTCAGTGGGCACGTGAACAAGAAAAAGCACTTCATGAAATTAAAAGCATCCTAACTAAATATGGAGGACCAGTCCTGAAATTCTTTGATGTACAAAAGCCTGTTACGATCAGCTGTGATGCCTCCCCAACCGGCCTAGGAGGGGTGCTGCTACAAGAAGAGCGTCCTGTTGCCTATGCTTCAAGATCCCTCACTGACGCAGAATCAAGATACGCTCAAATTGAGAAGGAACTCTTAGCTGTTCAGTTCAGCTTAGAACGTTTCCACCAATACATCTATGGAAAGAAAGTTACCATTGAGTCAGATCACAAGCCACTTGAGGCCATTGTTAAAAAGGCACTAGCATCAGCACCACCAAGACTACAAAGAATCCTGCTTAGAATGCAGAAGTATGACTACACTTTGGAATACAAGCCAGGAAAGGAGTTAGTGCTTCCGGATATGCTCTCTAGAGCACCACTGCCTGAAACAGCATATGGCAGCATGGAAGAAGAAATTGCACTACATGTCCATTTGCTAACTTCTAACCTACCAGTCTCGAAGCCCAAACTAGAAGAAATTAAAGAAGCCACAGCTAATGACCAATCATTGAAAGAACTGAAGGATGCGATCAAGTCAGGATGGCCAGAAACAAAATCTTGCACACCAGCAAGTATTCAAGTCTACTGGAATGTAAGAGATTAGCTCTCTGAAGTCGAGGGTGTTATTCTCAAAAATGACAGAATACTAGTCCCGTCATCTATGAGAAAAGAAATGCTACAAAGGATACATCAAGGCCACATGGGGATCGAAAAGTCCAAACGACGAGCAAGAGATGTCCTATACTGGCCAGGAATGAATTCTCAAATCAGCGACATGATATCGAGGTGCACCACCTGCTTAGAGCATCAGCGGCAAAACACGAAAGAGCCAATGATCCCTTCTTGCTTACCTCGCAAGCTCTGGGAAATGGTCGCCACAGACTTGTTCACCTGGGAAAAATCTGAATACCTGATAGTTGTTGACTATCACTCCAGATATTTTGAAATAGCCAAACTACCAGACACCAAAAGCACCACAGTCATCACCTACACTAAATCTATATTTGCCAGACATGGAATACCATCCGAAGTAATCAGTGACAATGGTCCCCAGTACTCCTCAAAGGACTTTTCACTGTTTGCTAAACAGTGGGAATTCAAACACACTACTGTCAGTCCACTGTACCCCCAAGCAAATGCTCTATTTGAGAAAGAAGTACAAACAGTGAAAAATCTACTAACCAAAGCAAAAACAAGATCGCAGGGATCCTTATTTGGGACTACTTGAGTACAGGAACACACCAATAGATGATATTGGTTCACCAGCGCAACTGCTTATGAGCCGGCGATTAAGATCAATCATTCCCACTACCAACGCACAGTTGCAGCCTAAAGTCCTTGATCCACACAAAGTTATGGAGAAACTGAGGCTCAAACAGGAAAACAAAAGCACTACTTTGATCAGCATGCCAAACATCTTCCGACATTAGAGAAAGGTGACCGGATCAGAGTACAAATGGGGAGCCATTGGAAACCAGGCGTTGTAACAGAACACGCAGAAACACCAAGATCCTATAGGATTCGAACTGATGAAGGTAGAGAATACCGCAGAAATAGAAAAGCGTTAATAAAATCACCAGAAAGTGGTCTATCAGCAACAGACATCTCACCTCATCATAAGTCTCCAACCGTGAGAGCAAATGAGCATTCAACCTCAGAGGAAGCAGCCAATCAAGCAATCCCATCTGTTGAAGAGCCCATTTCGACATCCCAAGAGCAAGGGGAAATGTATTCATCCGAGGAGGAAATCTCAGAGCCTCTCAAGACAGCAAGTGGAAGAACTGTGAGAAGGCCTTTGCGTTTCAAGGATTATGTTATGTGACACTGAACTCATCATTGATATGGAAGGTTGATAAACATTGTTTCGAAGGTTCTGTTAGTCACAGTTTGCAAATTTCTCACAAGTTGAAATTAGAGGAAACATTATGAACTTTACATGAAATTGTTGTCCTTCTGACATTAGACCGTATTACCAATCTCGGTATCAAGGTGTACTTATCCTTTTTGTTTATTTGTTTTCTTTTCGTTTTTGTTAGGGGAAAGTTGTAATGATCAGCGGTATTTTGTATGAGTGTAAGCGTGCGCATGGACCGCCGGGGTCAGCCATGTTAAAAATAAAAACTTGGATCCTGTTTACTAAGCTGTTTTATCCAGATGCATCGTGCTATTAGATAAAGAACATTACACAGGGAGCTCCTGTCTCCCTTGCTTGCTGGGTTGGAATCCCAGTTTATCTAGTTTTAATAGTAAGTTTCATCTATTATTGACTGAAGTATCAGTCCAGGGAGCTCCTGTCTCCCTTGCTTGCTGGGTTGGAATCCCAGTTGATCTAGTTTTAATAGTAAGTTTTATCTATTATTGACTTGAGTATCAGTCCAGGGAGCTCGTGTTTCCCTTGCTTGCTGGGTTGGATCCCAGTTTATCTAGTTTTAATAGTTAGTTTTATCTATTATTGACTGAAGTATCAGTCCAGGGAGCTCCTGTGTCCCTTGCTTGATGGGTTGGAAATCCCAGGTTATCTATTGTTTTTAAAATAGTTAGTTAAAAACGGTAAGTCCCATTTATTATAGACTAAGGTATCAGTCCAGGGAGTAGCGTTACTTTCTGAGTGTTCTTAGAGTGGTATCTGGTATAGAATCTTTATGGAAAACCACTGCCAATGGGCAGGGTTTATTAACTTTATATAAATATTATCTATAATGTCGTAGTTTAGGGAGCATCTGTCTCCCATTTTCGCTGAGTTGGAATCTTACTTGACCTTATAGATGTAAATTGCGTTTTATAAATAACAGAATTTTCATGTATTCTAATACTTCAAGGAAGATCCTTAGGAGCCATAATTTATTAAGTCACTAAATAAAGATTGAGGTTGGGGTTGTTACACGCTTCGAGCTCTTACCATTTTAAGAATATCCTGGTTTAGTTGGGTCAGCACTGAACAATTATTAATGACTGTACTTCTGTTAGATTGTTATTAGATTGTTACCTGCATGAGTGAAGAAGAAAAAAAAAATTAGTTAAAGCTTAACAAAATGATGAAGTCAGACATGATTTGATGAAATACTCTTTATCTGGCAGTCAAAATTTTATTGTGATAGGTTTTTGAAATCAGTGATTACCTAGGGGTGTGCCCCCCGGTTCTCCAAGTCCTGGCCGTTTTTAGAACAAAAAGGTGCAAAAACCATACCCTTTGGGGTGGCACCTACCTAGCTGGCTTATATAAGGGGGAGCACTCCCCGGGAGAAAATCCATGTATCTTAAAAATTCTGCCCATGGGCCTCGGTGCCCTCTAAATGCTTTATTTGGTTGAGACACTTTGAAAAGGAAACAACTGGGTGGAAGGGTTGATAACAAAAACAATTAAAACGCATGTAAATAAAAATTTGTACTACTCTTGTCAGTAAGTGAAAAAGGGAATAATTTTCATTTTAGTAAGTGAATGCAGGCTAAGAAGAGAATTTGTCACAATACAATTTCTACTTTTTATCCTCTAACACCCATGTCTCATTTTAGTCTATTTGCTTATTGGGATAATGCTCATAAAACTAATATATTAAAGTTTGTATTCAATTGTTCAGAAAGCTACTGCCTCCCATTTCTTTGCTGAGTATGAATAACAGTTGAGCTGGTGTATATTTCCTTATATAAATATCAGACTTTGGATGTAATAGTTCAGGGAGAATCTGTATCCCATATTTTCTTTGCTGGGTTGGAATCCCAGTTGACCTAAGTATATATTGTTTAATCAAAGTTTTTATGTAAAAGTTAGAATATTTCATAGGGCATCAAACATAATGCCCTTGTATCCTAATTGTTGCTCTCACAGGTTTAAAACTGGAGTATTCCTTTGAATTTTGGAGAGGGGCAGTATTACGTCTCATACCATTTATCATGCAGTTTGAATTTTACAGAGTGTAGTTTGTTTTGACCATGAATTCTGGTATATTCTACACTGTGTTTCTAGACTGCTTAATCTATATAAATAGAATAAAATTATTTTAATATTGTATTTACCTTTCTTGTTTTTTGTTGGTCAAATCTTTTAAATTGTGCCTCTGATCTCTTGACATATCTCTAGGTGATAAAGAAATGAACTTAATTAACTTACGGTCTCATACTTTCAGGAAAATAAAACTGAAGCCCTTGTAATTCGAGTTTTGAGCCGCCTACTTTTTGGGGAACTATAGGAAGGTGCGAAAGTGAAAGCCTGAAATCACCGCCTACTTTTACATCCTAGCCATCTCTACTCCATAATGAGAATTACTTCATAATTTCAATGCAATAGACCTTGTCACGGTTTTCGACGCCATCTTGACGAGTAGGCAAACGCGTGAGAAATTACAGTCACTTGTATGAGAATCTAATGTCGAATAATTTCCGTAAAACGGCTGTTCTGAAAAAAAAAAATCAATTGTAATCTAAAGCTACAAAGCAAAGGATTGTCCTAAAAAATTTTGAGGGCGTACCTGTCCTTAAATTTCTTCCGAGGCTTGCTTTAGATTTTCCATACATTTGTCTGTAATTTTCCCGGGACTTTCTTACAGACAAATGTATAGAAAATTTTAAAAAGTGGTTCTAGGTCTTCTAGTGCATGTAACGCCCTCAAATTTTTTCAGGAGAATTCTTAGGAGTGAAGCTTTAGTTTACAAATCTTTTTTTTTTTTTTTTTCAGAACAGCCGTTCTACGGAAATTATTCCACATTAGATTCTCATACAAACATTGTAATTTCTCACGCGTTTGCCTACTCGTCAAGATGTCGAAAACCGTGACAAGGTCTATTAGGAGGAAATCGTCGTCGGGTGACCCTGTAAATATGTAATACCTTTATGTCTGTCCTGACCTTCTGATTATATTGACTTCTTTATATTACAGAGTACTTTCTTGAAATTTTTGTAGGTTAACTATTAAGCTTAAATTAGGTTTGCACTGCTCAAAACTAACAGCCCCACGCCGCCATATTGGCCGGGACACCAGTAGATCCTGGACGAGGATTCCTTCGTGGTTTATACCACGGGCTACCCACACAATCTGCTTGTTCTTTACATCAGCAATAATTATATCGCCAACTATCTATAAAGATTAATGTTAAATAAAATTAATAGTGTACTACTTTACCTAAATGTATATGTCTTTTTGCCTCCAAAAACGTATTTTCAGCGATTTTGACTGATTTTTTAGTTCGCCTGGATGACTGCCTAAAAAGTGAAGAAAAAAGGAGTTACCAAATGAGCCATTTTGCCAAGTCTGTAGTCTGAACTTTAACGGTAAGATCCTGAGTAGTCAGCTCATAAAGTCACTAACAAAAGATCGGGATCGGGGTTGTTTCAAGTACTTACCGTTTTAAAAATCGCCCGGTTTTAGTTGGGTCCGCACTCAAAAATTAATGACTGTACCTCTGTTAGATTGTTCTCCTACACGAGTGAACAAGACAAAAAAATAGTTAAAGCATAACAAAGAACTCTTTAAAGGGAAAGTGGGATACGATTTGTTGAAATACTCTTAATCTGGCAGTCAAAGTTTTATCGGAACAGGTTTTTGAAATCAGTGAGTACCTAACTCAAGCCGTGTTTCCTTAGCTAATACATAATTCCTAACCCTTTATTGTATTATCTAACTCAAAGAGAGGAAATTTGTTTTTGTCTTATGTGTTGGACTGAGAAAGATATATAGTCGTAAATTCATTGAAGTAAGTTGTAAGAATTGCAAGGAAAAAGAAAAATGGTGTTAAGGTAAGGGGAGCCGGAGGTGTTGTTACAGACCACTTGCGTTTTAAAATTATTTCGTTTTCGGTCCGCACGTTTTTCCCGTGTAGCCCTAGTATTTAAACCGTGACCGTTGTTTGCATTATTTACTACTTGAAGAAAATCTCTTGGGGGAGGGGGAGGGGGTACTCCCGGGGGGTGAACCGCCCTGTTCTTTAACTCCTGGCCTTACTTCATACAAAAAAAAAGTCATTTTCCACGCCTTTTTTTAGTCCTGGCCTCTAGGCAGAAATTATGTCAAAGAATTTGCAAATATTTCTTTTTCTTTCTTATTCTTTAATTTGGAATTGAAACGACAAATACGTGCTTACACGGCGTTTTTTTCGCTCGAAAACCACTCCCAATTCCAAACCAAAATGAGCAAAGTGTATACCCGTTTTTAGACCGAAAAAGCGCAAAAACCATATCCTTTGGGTTGGCACATGCCTATGTGGCTTACAGGGTATATAAGGAAATACCTGTAACCCCTGCAAGAAAATCCAAGTATCTTAAAAGTTCCGTCCGCGGGCCTGAATGCTTCATTTGGCCGAGACATTCACTTTGAAAAGAAGAATTGATTTGAAGGGATGATACTGAACCAAACAACACAAAGGTAAACACACATTTGGACGACTCTCGTCAGTAAACGAAAAGGAAATGATTTTCAATTTAGCAAATGGTTGCAGACTATGAAGAGAACTTGTCACAATATAATTTTTGCTCTTAATTTATTCTCTAACACTCATGTCCCATTTTGCTCTTATGTGTTTAACTTTTAAAAAACATTGAAGTAAATATATAGGTGATAACAACTTTATAAAGCAGTCTATTTGCTCATCGGGATAATGCTCGTAAAACTAATTAGTATATTGCCTAATGTGAAAATCGCTCAGGAGCAAATATTGTCCAGAGAAAATCAATCATACTTCAACCGGTTACCGGGTCTAACATAACTAAGCTACAGTAACCTCAGGTATCCTACAAAAAAACTGACACGTTTTCCATCACCATATATTAAAACCATTATTTATCCTTTTGTCAGTTTATGATTGTCCTGGTTAAGGTGACTTTTTACTTGGATAGTTACCTCTACAAATCTCTTGCTGTTTTTCTACCATGAGCTGATAACTCTCTTTGTTACGTTCCTCATCCGGCTCAACCATGCACTGAATGTTACTTCTCAAACCTGAGGGAAAAGAAAAAGGAAAAACATACCACTGCCGATTAAAATAAAAGATTCTGAAAGGTTTCCGTTGATAAAGAAGTTCACAGTCTAAAGAGTGTGCAATTGGCAGCTCTTTGGCAATTCGTCCAGACAAGAGAAAGGCAAGAGATATAGCAATAGCTGTAACACTTACACTTCAAATCAGTTTCATATTGATTCGCGAGTTGAATTTCTTCACTGTGTTTTTGGTACAGTTCTAATGTTATACCACCTTGCAATAGAAGGAACAGTTTTAGCAGCCGTAACTTTCATCAGGTATCGTTAAACACAAGCGATCCATGATCGTTCAGGAGAGACTAGCTCGAAACTACGACGCCGTTAAGAAATTTCAAAAATCGTTTAGGGGTTATTTGCGCATGGGTGAATATAGATGACTCATTATTCTATTTTGGTTCTCGTAAAAAAATAGTGAGAATCGAATGTTGAAAACACCTGTGAAGTATAATGATTTACATATTTGTTCCTTTGTTAGAGGATTGCGATCAGAACCACATGCAAATGATAAGCCTTAAGAAACCTCTCGGGTGTTCGCAATTTCAAATCATTCAAATTTTCGTAATAGTTCCAGGAGTTGTGCCATATTCATTTTTAACAAAACGTACCGCTCGTCTCCGCGTACGTATACTCTCAATGTCCTTTATCTGTTTTTGAATGTGCGGATACCATGCACAACATCCATATATTCAAGCTGTGGTCTAACTAAAGCAAGATAGGCTTGCTGTTTTACGTTTTCTGGACATTTACTTAAGTTTTTTCATATAAAGCCAAGAGATCTGTTGGCTTTGCCTATAATTCCAGCAATTTAGATCACTGGATAGCTCAACTCCAAGGTATTTGTGGTGATCAACAGCTTCCAAGGGTTCTCCGTGGATGGTGCGTTGCACAGTATTTCCCATTTTTTTGGAACAAGGATTGTTGATAGATGACTTGAAAGCAGCGACCATTTTGAGGCACGCACGTCAACCGGAAGTGGACTTTTTGCGCTCTTAAACGATGGTTTTGAACAAATCTTTAGGCAAATCGTCTCCATAAGAGAAAAGACTCTTAATAGCAATACAAATCTGGAAGCGCCAAGGCATGTTAAAAAAAAATAGCGTTCACTTCCGGCTCACTTGCGTCGCTCAAAAACATCGTTGCTTATAAGCTCCCTACTGACTCCAGTCAAACATCTTCCGGCTGACTCGTCCCCAGTCGTCTCTATGTTGTCTCTACTTATTATTAATTATTTACTGGGGAGGCGCTTGGGATATGAGTATATCTCAATTCTGCGGACTGTATGAACAAGTGGATTTTGTTTTCATCACGAAACAAAATGTATGTGGGTCGTCAGCGACTGGAATTTACTTTGACATGGAGCGGATCTGCAAACAAGGTCAGGCAGTTTAAGTTTAGGTTACGACGGCTAATCCCCGGTTTCAATGTGAGTTTTGGTGACCTTGAAATGTAAGTAAGACTGCGATTTTTCTTCTTTTAATGTAATTTGTTACCGAAATTTAACAATAGCTTCGCCGGCCTTAACAATCAAGGGGAACGAACTCCGGATTTTCGCTATTACAATCGTAGGCTGGGAGGGGCCTCAGGGGTCTGAGCGCCCTTCTTATTTTTAGGTCATACTGAAGCCCGCAGGGCCAAGAAAAATTATTTTTAGGCCGAATCCCCTCTTGTCTTAGGCTCTGAATGAGTGGATCATCCCACTTGCTTGAAGATCATAATCCGCCACTGGTAATAATCTGGGTACTACAAGTCGGTGACTGGCGTGACACTAGTAATGAATGGTCTATCACCAGGTGAGTGTGTCACTTTGCAAACCACGTGTTTTTTTGTCTTCCTCTCTCGTAGCTCTGTTACTCGTATATAAGCTTAGAGATAGCAAAAGCTTCATAATTATATAATCAAACTGTGTTAGTGCTTTTGTATTCTGGGTTCCAGAGGTTATTTTATTTTTATCTAATTCCTGATGCTTCGCGGCGAAGCATGTTAGCACGCTATATTTCATACTAGGTATTCGGTTCGAGAACGTTCCTCTAGAGCCAGGGTAGTGCTTGCGAGGATTATGTAGTAACGGTCAAGCTGACCATGCGAACTTTCCAGCTTATCATATGGCGCCGCATATAAACGTTTTTAGGATTTGTGAAGCAGTTAAACGGGTGTCAAATTTTGGGCCAGAAGCTTTGAAAAGAGTGGGAAGGTTGGCGATGACTTTTCTACATTTGCAGTACCAAAAATGTTTTTCCAAAACAAAAAAACAAATTATTCCAGCATGTAAGTTTAAAAAATAACTTAATTCCTATGCGAGATGAAATAAACCATGGTCATAAATTAAGGTCTAGCTCCTGTCTTTAATCACGGTAGCGGAATGAACGAGTTTAAAGGACAGGGTTTAACCCGTTAACTCCCACGAGTGACCAACATCAGTTTTCTCCTAACATTATCAGTATATAATCAAGTACTAAGGTTATGAGAATTAATATATGATCAATTATAATTCATTTAAAATATTTCCCCGATTCTGATTGGCTAAAAGTACACGTTTAATTCACCATAACCAGTTACTGATGACCAAATCTGGAAGAATTTTGTGTTTAACGAGGAAATGACGTCAAAAATGCAGCCCTCTACAGGTTAAGGCACCGTTACCGAGAAGACCCGGGGACGAGGTTGAGTTGTTTTAGTTGTAAAAAAAAAAAATGGCGGACATTTCTCTCGTTTCAAGAGTAAGAACTACAGCTGAAACTAGGCGAAATAATAGCTAAAAACACGGCAAAAACAGTAAGAAGACAACTCGGAGGGCGACATCTGCTAGCCGTTTGGAGAATATTTGCGGAGCTGGACAAACCTAAACGTACAGTATCGAAGATGAACTTAACATCGATGCAGGGAAGCATGTTTCAGCTATGTTTTTAAACTAGGAATTATTTTGAATGAATAATAAAACAAATAATGAATTCTTCTTTCGTAGGATATGAAGAATTAAAAAAACACCGCGGCCTACGGCCTCGGTAGATAGTACCCTCCTCGATCTGCTTAATTCTTCATATCCTACGAAAGAAGAATTCATTAATTGCTAAATAATCAAGTAGAAAGGTTATGAGAATTAATAAATGATCACTTATAGCTTTGTGAAAAAAAAAAAAAAAAAAAAAAAAGAGAACAGTGGATATATCTAGCAACCTTTGTGGCATTACAGGTGTGGTATGCAATCCGTAATGAAAGGGTTCCCAAGTCTACCCACTAAAATAGTGGGTAAGCGGGAGGGAGGATGTGTGTATACAAGGGTGTTGTGTGTATAAAAACAGAACAAAAAAGTAAGATGTTAAGATTAGCACTGATAATGAGGGACAGGCAAGCTGTAAAGCAGCTATGTCTATCTCAAAGAAGTGCAAAAAATTTATTTAGCTAATAGTAATAAATAACTGAAATTCTAATAAGGATAGGATTAAATAAAATAAATTAGTTGAAAAGTTAAAAGAATTAGTATTGAGGGACTGGCAAACTGTCAAACAGCTCTATGTTAACCTCAAAATAGAGTTAGGATAAGTGTAAGAGGATGAGGGGTTAGAAGGTAAAAGATAATAAGAAGGATGATAGGAAGATGAAAGGGGGAAAGAGGGACCGGCAAACTGCAAAGCAGTCATGTCAACCTCTTGGAAAGTTGAAAATAAGGAAAAGAGAAGAGGAAAAAAGGAGAAAAAAATAATTAATTAATAATTATAATTACAATAAAATGAAATAAAATAAATGATAGAATGAATGAAATAAAATAAAATAAATGAATACCGTATTTATTCGATTAACCTCCCTGGGCGCTTATTAAATTTTTGGACCGTGAGAGTGGGCGCTTATTTGAGGTGGGCGCTTATTCGAGGCTGGGCGCTTATTAAATTTTCACCATTTTCAGCAAGTGAAGTATGTTCAATTTGCAACAAAAAAATAAATGCTAATAGCAAAACGTGAAGAAGTAACAAAGCAAGGTTTCTGTAAAATACTCTGAAGAAAACTGTGTCCTCGGGAAAGTCTCTTATTAGAATTTATTCACTCAAGTGGGTGGGTAGGGGTGAGTTTCATTGGGAGGAGGAGGGGGCGGACGCTTATTCAAGGCTGGGCGCTTACTAACTTTTTCTGCCTTTAGGATGGGCGCTTATTCGAGGTGGGCGCTAATTCGAGGTTGGGCGCTTATTCGAATAAATACGGTAATAAAGGAGAGACTCAGGGGTAAACAAAGGAAAAAACAATCAAAGGAATTCCTTGAATGAGTTTAATGTGTAATTTTCTCTTCAAAAATAATGATAAGTAAAAAAAAAATATGTTTGTGAAAAAATGAAAACCTAAAGTTGCTTCTGTAGTGAAAATAAATTATAATAAGTCAGATGTCTTGTTAACTGATACAGTAAAAATACTACTTGAACTTCACATAATTATTGATATATAGTCGTTCTTTAAAACTTATTGAATCACTGAAATAGTTAAAATGAGACTGAAATATATTCGCTCTTAAAAACGCAAATAATTACTGACTCTGAAGATTTTTCTTTTTATAAAAGTTAAAAATGACTCAGTAGTTTCTCTAGAAACTATAGTGACATCTGCAGAGTTGTGAAAATTGTGAATCTTAAAAGATTGGATAATACCTTAGAATAAAGTCCGAGATATTGGATAAAATATAAGATTAGAATTAAGGAAAGGAAAATGTTAAGTTCCTATAAAAAAATTTTTATTAGTAAAAGTATGGCTCTGAAGATAACCTACAGAAAATTTTAAGGAATAAAATATAAGGTGTGACAGAAATACAAATTACAAGATAAGAATCTTCACAATTATAACGAATGTAACTTGAAATATTTCAAAAATGTAATTGAAAGAGAACTTAAATGGTTAGTTGTTAGTCGTTCTTTTGTGTTCGTTGACATTAATATAAGGAATACAACTTGTAATTTTAAAAATATTTCTTATGCCTAGTTCGTTTCCTCTGCTTGCCATGAGCATTATGATCATCCAAATAATTTACAAATTGAATCCGACGCCTTTTGCGCTTCGGGCCTTGTGATGGGGTTTTTACTGTGGGAGGAGGGGTCAGGAAAGCAGGATTTAAGTGGTGGGGTGGAGCTTTCTTTTTCAGGTTTTTGTAAGATAGCAGCTTGTGTTAATTTAGGTGTTACGTTGAAGGAGTTAAGGGGAGTGGAGAATGCTGCCGTTGCTGTCGAAGAATGTTGTGTGTTTGATGTTAAGTTTGGAACACTGCTGATCATTTCTTCCTGTCGTGTTCTCGCATTTAATTGTTCTTTAAAAGCCAGGTATCTGTTTTGCAACTGAAAGTATCTCTTAGCTTTTTTATCGTCCCGAAGATCGTTCTGAGAAAGCAAGTCATCCATGTTGCCCCGTATTTCTTGCATAGCTGGAAGAAGTGGGACAGGCGAAAGATTTTGCTGCTTTAGATATTTTAAAAGCTCTTGAGGAATATTTTCTTGAAACCCTGCTTGGTTAAAAACCTTCTTCACTGGGCAGGACGTTTGTTCGCAGTCGACAATTATTTTGGGTAGTAGTTTTCAGATCAATCAACAAATAACCGAAAGGTCTTTTTACTGATTTAAAAAGAAATCAGTTTGCACGGGATACATTTGCTCGGCAAGAGTCAAGATTTGCAATTTGCACCAAATAATAGCTGTTTAAGCTTATTCTGCGACTACCTTTCCCCTGGCGAAATAGATTCTGCACGATATAAATTATGCTTAGATTGCGATGATGAGAACCACGAGTAGAGAGGTTCACAATTCGTTTGTCTTTACCAGCGTCAATCATTTGATCATCAAACACGATCAAATTCCGTTTGTTCACATCAAAATACGAATCTTGCTCCAAAGCCGTAGGAATTCCCTTGACGAATTCAATGTGTGGCATGGCGTTCCGGCAATCATGGAGGTAAAAGGATGCTCGAATTGAAGCTGCTGACATTTCTGTGAAAACGGAACTGTTTGAAATGGGGTGAGACCAACATTGCGGTGTTTAGACATCACGTGCCTTTGCATGCTATCCTTTCTACTAAATGATTTTTCACAAACGGAACAGAACCAACTCATGTCTACTCCTTAGACTGAGAAAATGGTAGTATGTTGCTCATTTATATAGTTTTGAAGGCCATAAAATTCTATAGTTTTTGTCCACCACCACCACATTTCTATTGTTTTCCTCTACTGCCACCACCACCACATTTCTATTGTTTTCCTCTACCATCACCACCACCATCACATTTACTATTTTGTTCCTCCAGACGGTCAATAAAAGACTGCAAACTGCTATCATAAGTTCAGTTTGTCGCAATGTCTCAAGTTGTAAAGAAGAATCGTGGATTTCTTTAATTCTTAGCTGTTTGTCCAGCTCATCAGCGACAGTTTCTTTTACGGACAGCCAGTCCGCAACAACTACATGCATTAGTCCAAGTCTTACACAATATACTTAAGGAATACATTCTTATCCCCGAAGAAAATAAGCGGAACGTGTTGCCATATGAGGATGCTCTAGTAAACCTAGCAGAAACAAATGTCCGTTACAAAAAAAAGAAGCGAATCCTTGTGCAAGAGGGTGACGGTTTTATTCAAAACCTATTGGTACCTGCTGTTACAAGCCTAGGATTTTTGATGCTATAAAAGAGAAAACGAAACTATAAGTTACTCATTTGAAGCTCACCTTCCATCAACGCTTTCCAAACTAAAATGTGTTTTTCCAAACTTGCAATTTTCCGTCAGCCTCATGGAAATTCCTTTGTGTCTGTTCTTCACTCATTGTAGATCTTGTATTCCCAACAACAACAAAACTGATGCAGTAAAAAATGTATTTATTCAGAAGCTAAATTTTACAGGCAGTATTATTCATAAGTAAACACTCTGCATGAACAAAACGCAAAAATTTTGCATTCGATAAAATGAACACAAAATACCTAAAAATCACTGCATCAAGCTAAGATGCAAAAATTTTGCATCTGGGAAACTGGATACAAAATAGCTAAAATCGACCGTATCAAGCTACGATGCAAAAATTCTACATCTGGAAACTGGATACAAAATACCTAAAATCGACTGCATAAAGCTAAGATGCAAAAATTCTGCGTCTGGAAACTGGATACAAAATACCTAAAATCGACTGCATCAAGCTACAGTCTCAGTCAAAATTGCTGGGACACTTTTGTGACTTCTCATCCCCCCAATGTTGGTGTGCACGATTTGGTGAGTGAATCGCAATAAACAGCATTGGGAGGGAAAAGGAAAGCACAAGAAGGGAAAAAAACAGTGTTTGCTTCAAGTGTCCCAACTACAGCTGTATTTTTGTCTGGGACTGTAGGTTTATCACTTGAATGACTCTGAGAAGAAAAAAAAAGAAAGGAAGAAAAACAAGATTTTTAAAATTTAACATACATAAAAAAGGCCAGGGTTGTTATTAAGATTTTCGAATTGCCGGCTAAATACAACAAGTAGGGTTTTGGTTCAATTTTTCGTCTATTTTCCTATGAAAGTATCCGGGGGAAATCCCCGACCCCCGCCTCTTAATGACAGCCCTGTTTTACTATTGTTCTTTTCAAAAAATTGTACATAGTTTGGCAAGCCCACAAGGAAGGGCTAATCATTTTAAGTCTGACAGCTCAATTAAAAAACCATAGCTGTACCTTGAAAATTACAACAGAACCTTCCCATGGCATGTAAGAATAATTCTGATAAAACATCCCACACTTCCCTGAAGCATTACAATACACTTGTAGCACTTTGGCTGTGTGTGATCATGCAGCTGCTCTGCATTTAACAAACCAGCCACTCTGTTATGTTATAAACAGCATCCAGCACAAAGGAAATGAACTCTTTACTTATATTTTGAATTCAATTTTGCATTGCCTCTTGTATTTCTGTCTAGGAAAAAGCATAAAAACAAAAACAAATGTCAATAAAGCCCAGTAACAAAAACAACATGTGAAAATCAAATGACATAACATAATAATATTCCTTTAATAATTGTCAAATGCACGTTAAATTTTTTCAATAAATTATCTTTGCATACAGTATATTTACCAGCAAAAAAAAACAGACACATTTAACACAGTTAAACTGAAAATAGGTCTCAGGTACCCTTTAAGAAATACGCTTGTAGTAGAAGGCAAAAGTTTCAGGGAACAAACCAAAAAAAGCTGAGAGTTTTGGGTACAATGTATTTTGAGATGCAATTATAAATATCAGAAAACATTACCAAAGTATGCTAGTTCATAAATATGGAAAAAAGATATGATACTTAGGAAAGAAAAATCCAAATTTTATGTTAAACTATTCAGACCTAGCTCTTCGAATGGGAATGGGAGTGATGCCATCTGTCTTGTCAGATGGGCAGCGTTGTTTCAGATGTGTTTTTAGCTGAAGCTGGAAATACACACCGTAAAATTCCGAAAATAAGCCCCTCCGTGTATAAGCCCTTCCAAAATGATATAAGCCCCCCAAGCTGGTAATGCAAGAAAAATAAAAACTTTCGTTAAACCACCCCTACAAATATAAGCCCCTTTGGGGCTTGTACTTGGAAAATTGCCCTAAAATACAAAGTAACACAAAGCAAAAAAGGTAAATTTAGTAGAGACGGCTGTTTTCGCAGGCTAAAGTTTACAGCGGGGAATTCGAGTTTAACCCTCGAGCGTATAAGAGCGGGAGGGGGGGGGGGGGGGGCTAGTTTCCACCCCCTCTAAGGTTTCTTGGAGTTTTTCCCTGGACGATAAAACATCAAAATCTGACGTTTTCAGTAGCTATTCGTTTATCCTTCCCGCGCATTTTGAGACAAGTTTAGTGATGTTGTTTTTATAATGAATTTAGCGAAATGAAGCTCTGCAGAATTTTTGCATCCAGATTTTGAAAGTGTCAAAGTTGAAATGCAGAATTTCTGCATTACCTATTTGTTGTTGATTTTTTGATGAATTTAGCGGAAAAATGGCTCTGCAGAATTTTTGCATCCAGATTTTGTAAGTGTCAAAGTTGAAATGCAGAATTTCTGCATTATCTATTTGTCGTTGATTTTTTGATGAATTTAGCGGAAAAATGGCTCTGCAGAATTTGTGCATCCAGATTTTGTAAGTGTCAAAGTTGAAATGCAGAATTCCTGCATTATCCATTTGTTGTTGATTTTTTAATGAATTTAGCAGAAATATGGAAATGCAAAATTTTTGCATCTAGATTTCTAAGTTCAAATGCAGAATTTGTGCATGATCCATTTTTTGTTGTTGATTTTGTAATGAATTTAGCGGGAAAATGGCTATGCAGAATTTTGGCATGTAGTCTCCAGGTTAAAATGCAGAATTTCTGCATCATTCATATTTGTTACAATTACTTTCTTTGATTTTTTCTGCAGTAATTAGTCCTTAATAAGACAACACTGTTTTCGCACTGCAATATTTTAGGCCTTTTTTGACTTCGTACATTATCGTCATTTCTAACTGTAGATTTTTAGTGTAAAACTCTACTCAAAATAAATATGGGTTATTTCAACAACAATGACTCCGTTGTATTTACTGTGTATTCGAATGGTATTACTCCAGGGGCACCCAACGTCAATTTTCGGAAAATATCTGTTCGGAAGACGATTTGAGATCTAGAATTTTCGGAACATTTGTTGTAAAGTTTCTTGCTCGCCTGCTTCTCCTAGGATTTTCTAAAATCTAAAAAATGGTATAATTGCCCATTGTTAACGGATTTTTACCCTAAAAAGGTCACCTAGAATTTTCGGGAGCCTTTTTTCTGGCTGAAATTTCGAAAAGGTAAGTTTCGATCCCTATAATTTTTGGATCACTAGACTTTCAGCTAGGAAATCCGAACCGATGAAAAATTTGAGGGGGACAAAAATATGCCTATATCTACCGTTTAAATACTAAGATATGTTTAACAATGCTATGTTTAAGCAGTTTTGAACTATATTCTCGTTGGGTGCCCCTGTTACTCTGGCTTCTTGTAAGAGTGCAGTCATGATAATAACCTTTTGGCGGAAATCGTGTTTTTTCCCGAGGGAAGTAAGTTTTTCTGACGGAATTTTGAAGTTTGGAAAAACACATTTTAGTTTGGAACGCGTTATCTGTACTTATTGCGATGAAGAGGAAGATAGACTTGGTTGATGAAGAGCACGAGAGCGAGGATGAAGAAAACGAAAGTTCTAGTGATGAAGGCGAGGATGAAGAACCAAGAATAAAAGATGTTTTGAGTCATCTTTCCCAAGCGGTTTCGGTAAAGCGTGCTTCTGAATGGCCGCTTCCAAAGATATTTTATTCTGGACTCCCCGCGGACAATTACTTCGAAATAAACGTATAATTCTCGTCACAAACATCGCCGAGCTATTTGAGTATGTGTTAATTACTACCTCGTAACGATGACGTAACCAAACCTCGTGCGCTGAATGCGTTTCTAGATGGACTTGCGGAGTTAGGAATCGATAAGGGTTTAATCACGATCAAAAAGTTGCTAAGCGATTTAATAGAAAAAGAAAAAGACTACCGAAATAACGAAAGTACTTTCGAGAAGGAGAGCAATGTAGAAAGTTCATCGGATAGAGAGGAAGAGGGGGAGGAGATAGCTTCCGTGAATGGCAGTAAAGATGAAGACACCCAAGGAAGCGACAACGACACTGAAAACGATAGTGAGGAAACAGAAAATCGTAGCCCTGAAACGTCCACCACCATTCACTCTGAAAATCTCTGTGAACATTGCGAGAACTCTCATGTGTACGGGACATTGATCATGAAATGTCCTAAATGCTTTTGCACGATTACTACAAAATTTTTCCTATATGCGATCACCAGATCCTCTAGGAGTCAGAGAAATTACATCAAATAGGGCTTTCTTCGGTGTCACGATTGTTGGAGCAATTACACACAAAAACGCCAAGACGTTGGAAACCAATTTTTATTCCCCTTCTAAAGAGGAGAACGAAGAAGAGGATTAATTCCTATCCCTTTTAAATCGCTGTGTATTTGACCCTTTTTGTCACTGGTTTTCAATAAAGTTTTTAAAACTGTATCTCGTGTTTGTCAATTTATTTGTCGCGTGTTTTAATTGATCCTTGTTAAGTTATTAAGGTGACTCGACCCAGTTTTTTTTGGGGGGTACCATCCTACTTTGAAGCTCTCTGGTATCCCCACCTTTACTTTTATCGTAAGTCTAACACATAGAATGGATAACATATAGATCAATCTACAATATAACATAAAATTTTTGGCGATCGGAGTAAATGTCACGTGGTTATAATGCCACGCCCCTTTGAGGTCTGAGTCGAAAATCTGCTGTTGCCGGCATTTTTTCGTGAAAATCTCTCGGCTACACATAATGCGCATTAGTGCCTTGCGCTGAACAGAGTTTCATCAAAATCGCAAAGACCCAATTCGAGAAATTCAGCTGTTTCCAAATTTAGGTCATAATTTATGCGAAAATGATAAGCAAACTTTACACGGATTATATCTAATAAACTATGAGATTCATCTCTTTATTTTGGGTATCGTTATAACAGATGGGTCCTTGCAAGTCAGCATAACGCTTTAGGGCCTTGTAAATGCGCGCGATTTCAAGCAAAGCAAACTTATAGAAATTATAGTTTTCGCTATTTGTTGACGTTTGTCAGCGTTTAAGAGTCCTTCTCACGAAAAAAGCATTTTCTTAAAAATTCGTAGTTTTTTTTCCTTCAAATTTTTTCAGGGCCACATTTGATTAACTAACTACCCGGACTCTGAATTTCATGGTCATTGAAAAACTGTGACATTATCTTCTATAAGCCCAAACTTGAGTAAACATTGAAGATTTTTAGCGTTTTGGCTGAGTTTGTGCTTTAGGAGTTGTCTATTGTTTCTAGTCTGTCATTATACAGCATTCTTGTTCAGCACGCGTGCAATGACCACGCTTGGCTGACTTCCGAATGCTCACCGAGATATTCCCGTCACGACTTGGTTTAGTTATTGGCTTGCATTAAACCTATGAAAAAATGATATTTTTTTTAATAGTAAGTAGATCTAGTGTGTAGCACTTCTTGATTTTTTTGCAAAGGCACAAGAAGCACAAGAATTGATTAAAAATTGTGACTTAAACCTCTATGTATCACGCGATGGCCTGTCTCACTGTACCAAAATTATTATATCTCGGTGAGCATTCGGAAGTCAGCCAAGCGCGGTCTTTGCACGCGTGCTGAACAAGAATGCTGTATAATGACAGACTAGAAACAATAGACAACTCCCAAAGCACAAACTCAGCCAAAACGCTAAAAATCTTCAATGTTTACTCAAGTTTGGGCTTATAGAAGATAATGTCACAGTTTTTCAATGACCATGAAATTCAGAGTCCGGGTAGTTAGTTAATCAATTGTGGCCCTGAAAAAATTTGAAGGAAAAAAAACTACGAATTTTTAAGAAAATGCTTTTTTCGTGAGAAGGACTCTTAAACGCTGACAAACGTCAACAAATAGCGAAAACTATAATTTCTATAAGTTTGCTTTGCTTGAAATCGCGCGCATTTACAAGGCCCTAAAGCGTTATGCTGACTTGCAAGGACCCATCTGTTATAACGATACCCAAAATAAAGAGATGAATCTCATAGTTTATTAGATATAATCCGTGTAAAGTTTGCTTATCATTTTCGCATAAATTATGACCTAAATTTGGAAACAGCTGAATTTCTCGAATTGGGTCTTTGCGATTTTGATGAAACTCTGTTCAGGGCAAGGCACTAATGCGCACTATGTGTAGCCGAGAGATTTTCACGAAAAATTGCCGGCAACAGCAGATTTTCGACTCAGACCTCAAAGGGGCGTGGCATTATAACCACGTGACATTTACTCCGATCGCCAAAAATTTTATGTTATATTGTAGATTGATCTATATGTTATCCATTCTATGTGTTAGACTTACGATAAAAGTAAAGGTAAGGATACCAGAGAGCTTCAAAGTAGGATGGTATCCCCCCCAAAAAAACTGGGTCGAGTCACCTTAATTCTTTGCGTTTTTATGACAATAAGTCAAGTTTCTCCCTTGGGGTTTTTACTGTGGAGCCAATTTGTATGCAACTGTGGGCTTGTTAACCCGCATAATTAACTGACTAACGGCGCGTGAATTGGCAAGACCATAAGCTCATCAAGCGCTTCAATAGTTAGTCGTTTCCTCGAGATAGAACGGAGAGAACGCTTTTGTAATGGTGAGTCAAAATTGAAATAGAGAGTTTTCAGCTCCACTTTGTGTATTTGTGTGTATGTGTTTTGTTTATATATCCGATTTTAAGCGCTAAATAAGAAGACGTGTGTTGCTAGGCGATTGCACTTCTTATTCCTATTCTTTAATTTAGTAGAGTAGAATGGAGTTTATTTTAGAACCAAAAGAGTTAGGGTTTACTTTAGAACCACCTCTTGTTTTTTTATAGAATCTTTATACCCTGTGCAATACTTTCTACAGAGTCAGGTAAACAAAGGTTGACATTTTTGCTTGATAGGCAGTTTTTCGTTTCGCTGCGCTTCAACCTCGTTTTCATAATTTGCCCGAAAAATTAGTGCGATTTCGCATTCGCCTAATCTGCTTTTTCCTTCTTTTGAAGTAGAGATTTTTCAGTTAACCTTTGTGCGTTGCTTTGGTTTATAACCGATTTTGAGCGAAAATAATTTAATGATTAAAGATTTTTCAGTTAGTATAATCTGCAAAGATAGCACGTTCAAAATTTGCCAAACACAAGACTATAGCAAATAGATGATTATGTCAAAAAAATCACTTTTTTATTTATGGATAATGAGTCTCAACACTTTTTGATGACATCAACCTAGGATATTCTGACGTCACTTGCTCCTTGCCTACTGAAAATAAACTATGACATCATCCTATCTTAATGAGATGTATGACGTCATCGAAGTTAATGAAATTCCCCCGCAAAAAAACGGCCTAACCGGTCTCTCCCCAACTACTGACCGGAAGTGAGTTACAGTGTACTGCGCAAGCGCGACCAGTAAATTTCGTCGTCGTTGTGTCCTGGACGACGCCAGACAAAGTAGAATCGCGTCGTCCTGCAATCCACAAGCTTCGGCAGGTATAAATCCACCGTTTTAATGCGATTTTTGAAGTCCTTTGCATTTTCTTATCCTCGTAAATCCAGGTATCGTAAGGTTCCTTTTTTCTCCTAACAAGCAATGCTGATGGGGACCTTTCGCGTGGAGGAACGTCTGCGACTCAACGACAGAAATTCCATACTGATGACGTAAAATCTGTCCGGAATCCGGTCAGAAGCGCTGATTGGTTGACGGAGTAGTTAAATTGTTTTAGCTATTGTTTACCAATGACAGACAAAAGACAAAAGGCCACAAAGGTAAAATGTAAACGCAAAGAATCCCTAACAAAATAGTCAATATTTGTGGAATATAGTCTTCCCGAGAAGAAGCTTTTGCGTTTTACTGGAGCTCGTTGGCAGGTGAACACAACACTTTACCAAAATCGACCAGAAGACACGTAAAATTGGACAAATTTGTATTTGGAACCCCATGACTACTGGATTTATTATGCAGAGGCGGATCCAGGGGGAGGGTTGAGGGGGTTGCAACCCCCCCTTTGGAAAGTTTTCAAACTTGTCTGGCTATCCCTTTTTCATGCCCAAAATAATATTATTTGTTATAATGTTAGTTCCAGTCCAATCGATCGTTACAAGAAGACTATAGCTATTCCTTTTCTTGATTCCTTAATCATCCAAATGCAAGGTCGATTTTCTGACGAACATCGCCACGCCAGCCATCTGCTCTATGTCGTGCCATCGATTATAGTAAATAAGGCACTGCAGCAGGATGATGAAGTAGAAGGCATGCTGTTCTGGGAGAAAGATATTCCATTTCTCAAATCCCTTGGAAATTAGGTACTAAGTAGATGGAAAACACTCTGGCAGTCAACAGATAGGGAGCTTCCAAACAACCTTATATTAGCACCTGGTGTTTGCGATGAAGATGCTTTTCCAAATATCTGTCGCCTTCTGGTCATTGCCTACACCCTACCGATCACAAACGCAGAAGCTGAGCCGTCGGTTTCACTGATGATGGATGAAATGAATCAAGAACTGCTCTAGGTCAACAACGCCTGAAGAGCGATTCTCTGATCTCCCAGTAGATCGCAATATACTACTCCAAGAGATTCGAGGAAGACGAGATATCCCTGCAAGTCTTTTTAAAGGCTCATCCAAGAAGGCTCTTTCAAGCTAGTCTGTTTGACAAACAACTATCGTTGTTGCACTGTACTCTTAGTCCTTAATAATAGTGTCTCAAATTAGACAAATTTATACCTCTTCAATCAAAATGCCGAAAATCTATGTATTCAAACATTAGCCCCCAACTCCCCCTCCCCCATTTCTTGGCCCAGGGACGTTTGCCTTGAACTCTCATACTCACAACCCCCTCTTTGAAAATAATCCTGGATCCGCCGCTGTTATGTAAACATTGGTTTGCGTCATCAGTATGGAATTTTTGCCGCTGAGTCGCAGACATAAATAAATAAAATAAATAACTTTAATAGTAACATCCTCGTGAGGTTTTTCAGGAACTATTTACAAACTATTTCCAATTTATAAAAGCAAAAATGACAATAAAAACTCGAAATCACAATTTATGCTGGTATTTTACTAAAATCTAAAGCTTATGAAGGAAATGTCTGCCTCAATAGTGTGTCTTTCAGGGTGCGTTTGAAAGATGCCAATGAGGCACTTTGCCTAAGTTCATTATTCAAGTTATTCCATATGTAGGCCCCTCTGTAGGAAAATGTGCGCTGGCCTACATTCCTCCTCGCGAAACGTCCCGGGCGGCAAAGAGCGAGGAGAAACGGATGTTTTCGCAGGCTATTAAGTGGGCAGAAAAAATTAAACATATCAGTGTTGGCTTGTTGAGTCAGAGTTTACTAAACCCTACAGAAAATGTTTTTACGAATATTGAACGAAAGAAACGGGCGCGCGTCGATGTTCAAAGGTCGTTCTGCACTTTGAACATGACAAGCGGCACGGATCGATTTGTACCGCATCTTAAATTTTTTTCTCTCAGATAGAATGGTTTATTAGGTACAGTTTTTAGGAGAAACTGTCAATGCTTTTCTGACAGGCGTAGAGCGCGGTTGGCGATAAGTAGTAATTTATTTTTGCATAAAAACGGAAGTTGCTGTATTGACCAGTATGCAAATTTAAATATTTTTACGGTTTTTGGCTGTTGTGTCTGCTTGGCCAAAACATAACTTATGATTGTTTTCTTCCCTTTACATAAGATAACGAAATATCAAAGGAAAAGATATGATCGTTCTGATCGTTTTTATTGTTTTAAAAAAAATTAAAAACACGGAAAGAAGAGTTGGTTTACGCTTCGACCATATCCACGAAAATCTTAATTATCCCAAAAGATTCACTGATAATGTAGAAGAGAAAATTAAAGATGACTTATTTTTTATTAAAACAATAGGCTTGGGGCCGCGGCAGTTTCACTGGGCGTGATCCATTCAACCAAAATTCCAACCGGTCCGACCGGGAAAATTGGTCCACCTCAAAAGCTTTTTTCGAAACTTTTCCGGTTGGACCGAACCGATCCATTGAGTTTTGGACCGCAGGGGCGGATCCAGGATTTTTTTTAGGAGGGGGTGCACTCGTCTCTTGCTCTACTTCAACACCAATAAACCACATTTTTTTTTTTGCAGAATACCAGTTGTATAGAAAACCGCAGGTCATCTCAGGGGGGGGGGGGGGGGGGGTGCGCACCCCCTGCACCCTCCCCCTAGATCCGCCCCTGGACCGAAATCTCTGGAAATTTTGGTGGAATGGATCGCGCCCACTGTTTCTCGCAATTTTTCACTGGGACTTGAGTTCGATCTGGCGCGTAAACTCCGTCACTTAATATTTCATGCCGCATTGATTCACCTTTCGAAAATTTATTTTCAAGTTTAATTTTACTGGTAAAAAGCACAGTTTTCCTATGTTTGACCCAAACATCTTAATGAAGTTTACGTAAACCTGCTGAAATTTTTGCTTTTCCCTCTTTAAAACCTGAACAATAATTCGGCGGCATTGCTAACGTTTTTGGTTTTAAATCTGAATGGCACGAAAACTTTTATGGGTTTCATAAGACAACATGCGTTGTTTTTGTTGCACCCAAAAGCTAAAATTACCAAGTTTGGTGATAAGCAGGCCAGTAAGATTCGTGTGCGTACAAAATACTTCTTCATCAGATGTATTGGAAGCCTGGGCACCCCAGCTGGAATGGTTGGGAGCCCGAAGGGCTCCCCGAAATTTCATTCGGGCGACCAACTTTGAGGTCTGGGCGCCTTAGTTAGAATGCTTGGGCCTGAAATTTTCCTTAGGGCACAGCCTTGAAGTGATAAATTTATTTGTACGTATCTAGGTAAGGCAAATCATATATCTTAATTATTGAGGAAATAAACTTTATATGGAAAACAGCTATCACATCAGAATGTCTCTTTTTCCAAATCTAAACTCTGACAGACACTCAGACTCGGTCTTCTCACTCAGGTTGCAAGTTGAATAATCTTCGTACGGAAAGCAGGTGTTTTCCCACTCGAAAAGGTCAGACAAGGCAAAAAATTATTCATCGTCAATGAAATTAGACGTACGGCTTAAAAAATAAGATCTTGCATTGTTTTAAAAGACGCCATTGCGAAAACTTTGTGTGCGAACGAACCGTTTTACATTTGTGTTTACATTCAGTGGCGTCGTCGTCGACTTACCGACCGATTGCATTTAAGGTGATTCGACCCAGTTTTTTGGGGGGGATACCATCCTACTTTGAAGCTCTCTGGTATCCTTACCTTTAATCTTATCGTAAGTCTAACACATAGAATGGATAACATATAGATCAATCTACAATATAACATAAAATTTTTGGCGATCGGAGTAAATGTCACGTGGTTATAATGCCACGCCCCTTTGAGGTCTGAGTCGAAAATCTGCTGTTGCCGGCATTTTTTCGTGAAAATCTCTCGGCTACACATAGTGCGCATTAGTGCCTTGCGCTGAACAGAGTTTCATCAAAATCGCAAAGACCCAATTCGAGAAATTCAGCTGTTTCCAAATTTAGGTCATAATTTATGCGAAAATGATAAGCAAACTTTACACGGATTATATCTAATAAACTATGAGATTCATCTCTTTATTTTGGGTATCGTTATAACAGATGGGTCCTTGCAAGTCAGCATAACGCTTTAGGGCCTTGTAAATGCGCGCGATTTCAAGCAAAGCAAACTTATAGAAATTATAGTTTTCGCTATTTGTTGACGTTTGTCAGCGTTTAAGAGTCCTTCTCACGAAAAAAGCATTTTCTTAAAAATTCGTAGTTTTTTTTCCTTCAAATTTTTTCAGGGCCACAATTGATTAACTAACTACCCGGACTCTGAATTTCATGGTCATTGAAAAACTGTGACATTATCTTCTATAAGCCCAAACTTGAGTAAACATTGAAGATTTTTAGCGTTTTGGCTGAGTTTGTGCTTTGGGAGTTGTCTATTGTTTCTAGTCTGTCATTATACAGCATTCTTGTTCAGCACGCGTGCAAAGACCGCGCTTGGCTGACTTCCGAATGCTCACCGAGATATAATAATTTTGGTACAGTGAGACAGGCCATTGCGTGATACATAGAGGTTTAAGTCACAATTTTTAATCAATTCTTGTGCTTCTTGTGCCTTTGCAAAAAAATCAAGAAGTGCTACACACTAGATCTACTTACTATTAAAAAAAATATCATTTTTTCATAGGTTTAATGCAAGCCAATAACTAAACCAAGTCGTGACGGGAATATCTCGGTGAGCATTCGGAAGTCAGCCAAGCGTGGTCATTGCACGTGTGCTGAACAAGAATGCTGTATAATGACAGACTAGAAACAATAGACAACTCCCAAAGCACAAACTCAGCCAAAACGCTAAAAATCTTCAATGTTTACTCAAGTTTGGGCTCATAGAAGATAATGTCACAGTTTTTCAATGACCATGAAATTCAGAGTCCGGGTAGTTAGTTAATCAATTGTGGCCCTGAAAAAATTTGAAGGAAAAAAAACTACGAATTTTTAAGAAAATGCTTTTTTCGTGAGAAGGACTCTTAAACGCTGGCAAACGTCAACAAATAGCGAAAACTATAATTTCTATAAGTTTGCTTTGCTTGAAATCGCGCGCATTTACAAGGCCCTAAAGCGTTATGCTGACTTGCAAGGACCCATCTGTTATAACGATACCCAAAATAAAGAGATGAATCTCATAGTTTATTAGATATAATCCGTGTAAAGTTTGCTTATCATTTTCGCATAAATTATGACCTAAATTTGGAAACAGCTGAATTTCTCGAATTGGGTCTTTGCGATTTTGATGAAACTCTGTTCAGCGCAAGGCACTAATGCGCATTATGTGTAGCCGAGAGATTTTCACGAAAAAATGCCGGCAACAGCAGATTTTCGACTCAGACCTCAAAGGGGCGTGGCATTATAACCACGTGACATTTACTCCGATCGCCAAAAATTTTATGTTATATTGTAGATTGATCTATATGTTATCCATTCTATGTGTTAGACTTACGATAAAAGTAAAGGTGGGGATACCAGAGAGCTTCAAAGTAGGATGGTACCCCCCCAAAAAAACTGGGTCGAGTCACCTTAAGTATCCTTTTTTCCCACCGCAACTGACGTTCCCGTTCCAGTTTTTTCCCAGTCAACAGACGTCGTCGTCGTGAACTTCGTCGTGGTTTTAAGTTCCCTATTGTGTCATTGAATGAAAGTCGACGTATTAAAAAAGGCTAGAAGAAGACCAAGCATGCATTGGGTATCACCGAAAAATTTAGAAGAGTTTCCCAACTGCGAGACATTTTAATCTGTTTCTGTGATCAATTTCCTTTTTGCAAAATTTAATAATTACGTCTTCTTTTTTGGTAAATACCTTATGCATCAGTCAATGACACCTGCGCCCACCCCAGTCAAATAGCCGCCATTTTAAGCATTTTAATGTGCGATTTTTTGTTTCAATTAACGTCTTCCTTTGTAATAGCGCTAGGGTTCTAATTAAGACTTCACGCCGCGACGACATGCACCAGTTTATGGTTTTAGTATTGATATAAAATTATTGGCATTAAAATTAATAGAACGCTGTAAAGTTATACGTTATACAATTTATTGCCGTCCTTGACAGATGAGCCAATCTGCTTTTTTTTCCAGTAAAACCTTCTGTGTAGTTATATTCTGATAGGAAACCGCGTGCGTGTCAAAAGCTCGGGAATGGCCTGGGGGTTGGCAAATGCCCGGCCCCCAGGCAGTGCAAAATTTGCAATATCTCCGTGCTATCACTTTAATTTAAATAACATGAAAAAAATAAGTAAACAAAAATAGGAAACATTTCCGGCTCAAACAGTATGGTTGGAGATAGAGGAGAAGCAGCATGAAGTAGAGTGTAATCGTGAGAATACAGACCACTGGGGATTTGATGCCAACCGTCATTTTAACCAAAACAATAATTATTTTTTATTATTGACAGATACATTTAAAACGTATTCAGATCCATTTTCCTCGTAAAACGTCAAATGGAAGGAAGATTGGCTTTGCTTGAATAAATACGACGTCGTGACAGTGTTAAAACACTAATTAAACAAGTACTTTTACTACTTTAGCGTGGATAACTAGCTGCTAGCGGCATTCGCATCGACATGGCAAAAAACGACGGTAATCTTTGGATAATCTTTTTATCCTGTTTTTACTTCTTTGCCTTCGCATTTTCGATCATGGGAAATTGTTTCGTGTTATCACTTTGTTACAAAAGACGTGGATCTTCATCGCTGAGATGGTTCATAGCCAACCTCGCCATTGCCGACCTTACTTTTGCATTGCTGAGTATCTTGGACATTATAAGTTTTCTTTGGACTTGGGTTGGCGGTCAGGTAACTTGTAAGATACAATGTTTTTGGATTGAAGCATGCTATACAACTTCCATAATGACCCTAGTAGCATAGGGCGCACCGGTTAGGCCGTTTTTTGCGCAGGACTCTCATTAGCGTGCGCAGGAACAAATTAACGCCAATGACGTCATAACCTTTTGTCTTGATCTCATGAATAAAATGCGCAGGGATGCCATTAAGATAAGGCCATGTGCTATTTTTAGTTGCATATTAATAAGGGAAAAGGCAAAATAGCTCTTTTTCACACTGCAAACAATGTTTTACAATGTTTTTTCCCTCGTGGAGGGAAAACAATAGAAATGTGGCGGTGGTGGTGGTGGAGGGAAAACAATAGAAATGAGGAGGAGGAGGAGGGAAAATGGGAATAAAAAAATTGCGGAAGGAAAATAACAAAATTGTGAAAGGGAGAGGGGTAAGTAAAACATTGTTTGCAGTGTAAAAAAGAGCTATTTTGCCTTTTCCCTCATTAATATGCACGATTTGCCCGTCAAAAATCAGTGAACGGGAACTAGGACAATCACAGTAGCAGCAAATAGGACAAGAGCTAGTTTGTCTTTACCCTCATTAATATGCACGATTTGCCCACCAAAAGTCGGTGAACCGGAACTAGAACAATCACAGCAGCAGGAAATAGGACTTGCATAATTACATTACGCCTCCGTGATTTTAAGTCACGGACAAGTTTGACTTTACTCCTCAGACAGTATGAATTAACCAATAAAAACGTTTCTTATTTTCTAACTAACCAATCGAAAACGAAGACGTTTATCGACCTTAAAGTAACTAGAAATCCTAAGCCAACTAAAAATAGCACATGGCCTTATCTTAATGGCATCCCTGCGCATTTTATTCATGAGATCAAGACAAAAGGTTATGACGTCATTGGCGTTAATTTATTCCTGCGCACGCTAATGAGAGTCCTGCGCAAAAAAACGGCCTAACCGGTGTGCCCTATACTACTGACCCTGGTGCTGATCAGCTTTCGACGAATCAAGGCCGTACTCCATCCCTTCAATGCGCGGTTGAGTGATGCAGAAGGCGCGAAAAGGAAAGTGGTCGCTTTGTGGATAGGAAGCCTTGTAGTTTGTTCTCCTTTGCTTTATGCCTATCAGGTAACACTAGATTTAAGTGGTCAGATTATCTGTACAAACAAACCGTTTGGGGATTTAGGAAGACAGATTTACTACAGTATTCACACTGTTTGTTTTTTCATCGTTCCTCTAGTGTACATGATCTATGCCCAGACGGCTATTTTCCTAGCCCTCATACGCTCGAGTAGACGCGTTTTTCCTACACAAAACGCATTTGCGACGTCATACACGAATCGCCATCGCAAAGTTGCCAAAACGTTGGCCGCTCTCACTTTAGCGTTTATAATATGTTGGTCTCCTTTCATGATTGTTCGAACGCTGATGTACTTCCATTTGTTAAGCGAAGGACACGTTTGGAGAGCGTCTCAGCTTCTCGTTATGTTAAACACGGTGCTCGACCCGATCTTGTATGGAATTTACGGAGAAAACTTGAACTTTAGGCAGTATCTACGTCGAATCATCACACGTCTCACTTTCAGGCAAGCTTCAACAGGGGCAAGTGTTGTCAGGCAAAGACGAATGCACGAGCAAGGTGACAGAAAGTTCCGGTTCTACCTAAAAAATATACCATACTAAACTCACTGCTTCATACACAAGTTCGGTGTGAAAGGTTCATTCAATTTATAAACTCATTTTCATCCTTTCAATCCACGTTGCATTCTGACCTCATCATAGTGTGCTAATCCAATTCACGCACTTGCAGTAAAAGGAAAAAAGGAAATCTGCGATTTCTATGTCAAAAGAAGTTGGCAATGCCAGCTAATAGGCCCAAAGTTTACAATCCGATCCAAAACTGAGTCAGCTACCTCAAGGCCCTTTGTATATAAGCCCATCTAAAAGTAAGCGGCTACCTCTTCGTCCGATTGTTATCCGATCGAAAGGTAACCGTAAAGTCATGATTGATTATAAGGTGGATACAACAATAGCCGTTAAGTTATGAAGTGATGGCTACCGATGGTCTGTAAGATATGGTGAATCAGACTGACCACTTTTTGGCTTCAAAAAAAGAAAGCTCGAATATGGCGGCCAAAAGAAATAACGAATCTCGCTGTTGTGGAGTTCCAGACAATTTGTCCGCTAAATGCTGGAAGACACTTCTTGCTCCGTGAAAGGAAAAAATAAAACAAGCTGCAAAATTTACAAGTGTCACTTAGTTTTTGCGTTTGATCTCAGTAGATTTCGGAGGTTAAAAGAACTCCCGAATCTCCAACAGTTGTAATATACTAGAACACTGACTCTGATTGATTAATTAACTGCGCTGACGTCACAAAATCCGAAAAACACGCGTGGTTCGGGGTCGTGTGAGCAAAATACGAGCGCGAGCCATCACGCCCGCATGCGCATAATGTACAAAGCTACTGAAAACATGTGGTTTCTTTGAAGAGTACGAAAGCCATTGTTTTGAAGCCGTTTATTAGTATTATTACGGTGATATCTCGCCAGTTGAAAAAGGAGAGGTAGCGGATTCAATTTTATACCTAACACGGGATGTTTTCTTTGAAGTACTTGACTATTGTAGCTGAAATTCGAACCGTGGTGGTCACTCGTGAGGATGGCGATCGTCGGAGATGAAGACACGGTGGTTGTGCAAGGATCGCAATAAGCCCTTCATTTCCTAATCTGCTGTACACTGTTTGCAGATCTTCAAATGTCAGCCCACTTCCGAATACTTTTTCAACCTTGTTCTTCTTTAGGGATAATTTTGACGGCGACGTTTTTCTTTAAAAATCTGCGGTAGAAGATGGCGCCGATCTATAAATCGTACATCATGTCCTCAACTACACGTACAGGACCGTAGGTCTCGACGGACAACTATTGCTTTCGTCAAGGGTCAATCTGTGAGTAAAAATTATTTCTCGTTATGCAAGAACATTTTCTAGTGCATCTTGCATGTACGTTGAAGGACGTTTGAAACAAGAAAAAATACAAGGATGTTGGTTCGTCGATGGAAAGGTTCCTTCGATTAGGATGCAGGTTAAGTGGGAACCTTTTTTCTGATAAGTTTTTTAAACAATAGAGTCGGCAAAACAAAACAAAAATTACACTCCCTGTTATCTTGTCTTAAAGCCACTTCTAGAATTACTTAAATCAAATCAGATGTAAGAGAAATAAAGTGACCGAGGAGCTCCGCCAGTGTTGACAATCTTCAGTGTTTGTTCGGGAATTGGCTCGATCTTTCAGATCTTTCCACTGACCGTGAACCAAAGGCCAGAAACAGCAACATTGCTTCCTTCTGGGTTAGTGTACATACTTCTTTGTTTACTTAGTGAAGTTTCCACTCACCATTTCCTTCGACTATTTAACGTTTGTCTACTTTGAAGCGAAAGAATTGATGTCTCTGAAAACTGTTATGGAGATTGATAGTGACTTGTAACCGGTGTAACATTGTCTCCTCTCATAAATGTTTGACCTACACTTATCAAACTTTTTGCATAATGAGCTTCAACAGAAAGTTAGTAAAGTTTTTTGGGTGGAATATTTCGAAACTGAGAGGCCATGTTTGTTTTAATTGTTGCGTGGAGGTCGCGCGGATTTTAAAGCTCGCGCCATACTAGTGCTCAGGCTGCGCACGGCCAATTTACTCTAGGGAGCCACCTTAAGATAGTATTTTTGAGATTTACATCACCATGGTACCGTGTTGCGTGGCCAAGTAACGCTTCACTTCCGTATTTTTTCTTTGAGGATTTTGTAGGCAGGGTAAAAATACTATAGTATTGAGAATTTTTTGTGGTGTTGTTTTTACTTATCTGAAGTACTTTCCAAATTTAACTGGAATGGTGGTATGCCTACCCTTGATGAGTGTTTTTTTTTTCGGTTGTCACTTGACAGAAAAAATCGTTGAGATTTTACTGACCACGTGACCTGGACACGCCTTTTAGTTACCTTCGTGTACATCATGTAACACGTATAACACTTTCCACGTATTATTTTTTTAACATAAGTGTGAATACGTTCTCCTGCAGCTGGCCTGAAGATAAATATGGTAATTGGATACCTAAATGATTCACGTGACCCCTACTGTGACAAATTTCAATCAGACTTAACCTTTACAACATGCTTAAGCTCTTACCTAAGTTTCCTATCAATGTGTACATATTTACAGAGATAGACCCACCCCTTCATTTTTCCATGTAGTTTACGTGCCTTAATTGACCCAGTCCTTAATATACCCTTTCCATATTAGGTCTGTAAGCACCGCGAGGACGGCATCGAGATCGTCACAAAACAGTTGGTTTACGAGAATACGGCTCGGCACGTGCATGCTGGTACATTTCTTGAACACATATGGGCCGACTACGACGTGAACCTTCCTAATGCGAAGTAAGATCGAGAACGTGAAAGAAAAACTCCTTTTTAGTAAAATTTCACTTCTTTTGTATTGTCATCAGTCTGCATGCGGCTGCCTTTAAACTGACCTTAATTTATTCGATCCTGTTTTGCAGGAGCAGTTAAAGTTACCATCTTCGCAAACATAATCTGGCTGTTGTTAACAATCCTACTTCAATCCACTTTGCCTCCTCTACCAGGGTTCATTTTGAGGACTTGTTTTGCTGTGCTTTTTATGATTGTCCCTCCTGTCAATTACATTAGAGCATTACTCGCTATTCGTCGTCATAACGCTCAGTTGGGTGATGCAGTTACGCTCCAGATGTCAATAGTATTGCACCGCGAGAAAAGAGTTGCAGTTGACATGTGCCTTGTCGCCGGCTTGTTGTTCGCCGCTCTGCTACCAGGTCTTTTCATGTCGACTGTTCAAAAGCCATATCCTCGACTACACTCCATTCTGCTCCCTTGGAGTTTGACAATGCCGTTTATTCCGTCCGCTGCGAATCCACGTATTTACTTTGTACGTAATAAGAACATGAGAAATGCCTTTAAATCTATTATCAACACGTATTAAATGGCTCGGCCTTCTGCAGTCAACCATCAGTAGGCAATCGCTTTTACATAAGAGCTTTAACCTAGACGGATGCATTACGGAATAAGTAGCACTTACTTCGTTAACTGGTCATTTAAACCCTGTTTTATTCAGCTTGAAACATTAAGGTGTTTCGATAAAATTTTTCACCATATCGATGATATTTTCAATCGCCTTTAGACCTCAAAAAATGTCACATCACGCGTAAGCCAAACTCCTCCTTTCACAAGACTGGAAGGGGCGTTTCAAAAATCTCCAGGAGTTGAATGCAGGAGGTTTTTGTCACTGCCTTCTCACTTCGCCTCCTCCCCGATCGTTTTTTTTTTTTTTTCGTCCTCGGTTCACCTTTCGCGGGACTGAATCTGTTACTTCACGAATCAGATAAAAACACACGCTAAAAAAATCCTCGATTAGCTTTCGTGGGCTGATTACCTTCCGAAGTGATTTTCAACAGGAATTTGCTCTATTTCTCAGCGAATTCGACGCCCCCGAAGGGGGGGGGGGGGGTGTACTCCCTAGTAATCGGGTAACCGGGAATTGTCGCTGGATTGTATCGCATTTTCACTGCTCGATTGACTATAATGGAGTTGCATTTTCATAAGAGTTACTAGAATGGTGTCGTACATTTTCGGGATTTGGGGAATCAGAAAATCCAGGCAAATAGGGATTTAATAATGGGAAGATTTTTCACTTCGTTCAGTTTAACCAATGTGTCAATTGATTTCGCGATGACCTAGTTAAAAGGCCTTATAAGGTAAATGCAAAAACAGAAAGTTGCTACGTTGGAATCGCGAAAATTGCATTTTCCCGAAGGTGACTAAGATGGGGCACGAGCCCATTATGGGCTCCTGGATGGGGCTACTATTTGGCCACAGAATAGACTCAAGAGAGAATAATCTAAGCGAATCCCCCATATATGACCCTCTTTCCATGAAAATTATTTCCAAATCTATTCTTGGTTCTGTGTCACACTGCGTGGTTATTCTAAGAACGCCACCTTATTGGTCGGTTAGAGGGGCGTCATGTAATTTTAAACTTGGCGGGTAATTCATTTCACTGCCGAGAACGCACAGCAAGCGATATGACGTGCAACTTGGTATTACTATCGTCGACGAGTCAAAAGATTTATGAGTGGAATAATCTGGCCAGAGTAACTCACGAAGAGCAAAACGGTCCTGGCTTGTGGGAGTTCGCCGGAGAAAGCGGTTCCGACTTGGCGAAAACTGCTTATTGACTGTCTTCGCTACATCAGTATATAAACAACCAATATGCTATTGTTAAAAAAAGACAACTGTCTCTTCCGGCGACATCCACGCACACCCGTGAGCTGTGTTACCGTAGTTTGGATCCAACCATGGACACGTAACGAGAAAATAGGTTCAAAGTGGGTTCAAACATCAATGTTTGGCCGTCAAACATTTGAATTTTGTGAGGGCTCTAGACAAATGTGGGCACACCGCCCACTCTGAAGAATTGACCGAAACCGGAAACCACGCAGCAAAACTCTCTGGCATGCAGTTAGCGACTGTTTAACAGCTTGAAGCATCTGACCTGATTTGTCTTTGCACAGCGAAATATTCATCGCAAGTATTAGACGTTAAGAAGAAGTAATGCAGTTTGAAACTCTCAAGAACAATTCTTAAAAGCAAATGTACTGCTTCTGAACAAAAAATATTCCTGGGAAAAGAGAAAAATATCTTGCACATTTGTATAAACAATTGAAGCCAGCCACTTATTAAAGGTTTCTATGATAGACAGACAAGAATTAGAGATATCCTCAATATTCCATCACTTTGTTTATCGAACTCATTGCAATCAAATATTTTTTATTGAATAAGAACGTTGATAATTTCTGTGTTGTAATATAGCAACGTTTTTCATCTTGTTTTTCGTATATTTGCTTTACCTTTGCAGCTTCAAGCACCAACTCACTCTCAGAAATTTCTCCCCATATGTTAAAATTTGATTCTTCTTTGTCCATGTTGAGGAGTAAAATTATTTTTAAGAAAACCAAAAACAAAACAACCAGCACTGCGTGACATGTTACGTCATTTCCACGGTCTATACTCTCACAGACCATAGCTCTCGACCAATCAGCGCGCGAGGATTCGCTCAGTTATATTGAAAAATTCTTTTCAAGACCATCACTGTGATCGAATTTAATCTCTAATTTTCTCTTTTTGTTTTTAAATCAATTACACTGTGAGTGTAAATTTCTGGAATTCTTTGATTAGATTGAAGCTTATTCGTCTTACTTTTTTGGGTTCAAGTAACCAAATGTATGTAAATGGACGCATCGCTTTTAGCCTTGGCTAAATCTATATATTAAAAGTATAGAGGAGAACGTGCTTATATCGTAAGAGTACATTACGAGAAAATAAATGGTAAATTCAAAACCACTAACTGACTGTACAATAAGGCGTAGCGGCCATTATCCACTAGATGAATTCCCGTCGATCAACCGCCAATAAAACACTTGAAATAAAGCGCGGCCCTAATGCACTTTCAAGAGGTTTGTCGGAAAACAGACAATGATACAGTGTTTCAGGTGATCATACTAAGCAATATTCTTTGATTCAAAATCGATCGTGTCACGGCTTCAAATTTGATTTATATACTCAGTGGTGAGTGATAAAATTTTTACTTTTCTCGCTTTACTAGGTGCTGAAGAAATACAGTTGTTAGGAGTAGTAGTGTAGAAGGTAGAGGTCAAAGCCTTTTGGCAGTGAACGTTAGATTTGTCGAGTTAATATTTTTTTTAGACTGTTAGATAACAGTGTAGGTGGATCTCATGATTATCGAAGAAAATGAAATTTGCGAAAAGAAATTTAAAAAGCCAGTGAATGTTAGCGAAGCTCGCTTATCTATAACTCATCGAATTTAAAAGACCTTTCTTTTGAGGTTCTTTTCAAACAAAGCGATTGGAAATGTTATGTCTTGAGCTAGCCGGTAATATTACAGTTACAACATTTAGCTTGCGGCCCTTCCAGTAGTTGCTCGATACTTCCCTGTGTTTTTATCCGTTTGTTTTCCAATCAGAATTGAAAGTTTAAAGTTTAGTTTCGCGATCGGGGGACTGTGACGCATAAAAAGGCCCCTCAAAAAATTTCAAATTTCTGAGCTTATCATTTTGCGGTAAACAGCTCTATATTTCATTAAAAAAAAGACACACACACACATTTTCGGTGAACCTTCAAGAGCCGATCGAGATCAGTTTTTAACAATAAGTAGCATTCATGCTTTTTAGGATCGCAAACGTAACGACCTTTTTATTATTCACCGAACCTGAAAAATTTTGAAAGCGAAACTCCATTAATAAAACACTCAACAATTTTACAAAATTATTGCCTAAGTAGCGGCCACCAATTTTTTATTACAAAATTAGCCTCGATTCTGGCGTTCAAATTCCAAGCAGCTGGGCGTCTGTTATGTTCGTTCCGTGTGAACAGAATAACTATTTGGTCGACATTTCGTCTACTGAGTGCCGTGTGAACATAACATTTGCATAGGTCTGCATGCATTTCAGGCGTGCAGCTAGCAGCTAACTTTTGTGGACTTCCAATTCCTAGGCCAACTATCATTTGACACTTTTAACGAAAGACACACTCAACTCAACAATTCAAAA
>NC_133201.1:49345575-49438075 GCF_958299795.1 Porites lutea | reverse complement strand
AAGTGTGAATACGTTCTCCTGCAGCTGGCCTAAAGATAAATATGGTAATTGATTATCTAAATGAGTCACGTGACCCCTATTGTGACAACTTTCAATCAGACTTAACCTTTACAGCATGCTTAAGCTTCCTATCAATATGTTGCTTATTTACAGAGATAGACCACCCCCTTTATTTTTTCATGTAGTTTACGTGCCTTAATTGACCCAGTCCTTAATATACCCTTTCCATATCAGGTCTGTAAGCACCGCGAGGACGGCATCGAGATCGTCACAAAACAGTTGGTTTACGAGCAAAAGAACGGCTCGGCAAGCGCATGCTGGTACATTTCTTGAACATTGATTGGCCGACTACGACGTGAACCTTCCTAATGCGAAGTAAGATCGAGGACGTGAAAGAAAAATTCCTTTTTAGTAAAATCACTTGTGTATTGTCATCAGTCTACATGCGGCTGCCTTTAAACTGACCTTATTTTATTCGATCCTGTTTTGCAGGAGCATTTAAAGTTGCCATCTTCACAAACATAATCTGGCTGCTGTTAACAATCCTACTTCTATTTGCTTTGCCTCCCGTAAAAGGCTTCATGTTGGTGACTATCTTTGGCGTGCTGTTTCTCGTTGTTCCGCCTGTTAATTACATTCGAGCACTGCTCCCTATTCGTCGTCATAACGCTCAATTGGGTGATGCAGTTAAGCTCCAGATGTCAGTAGTATTGCAGCGCGAGAAAATAGTTGCAGTTGATATGTGCATTGTTGCCGGCTTGCTGTTCGCCTCTCTGCCACCAGCTTCTGGCATGTTGATTGTTCAAAAGAGATATCCTCGGCTACACTCCGTTTTGCTTCCATGGAGTTTGACAATGACGTTTATACCGTCCTGTGCGAATCCTGTGATTTACTTTGTACGTTTTAAGAACATGAGAAATGCCTTTAAATCTATTATCAACATATAATGGAGCGGCTTTCACAGTCTATGGTCGGCCATTTGTTTCAAAATTATGACACGATATTCGTGCGGTTTTTTCCCACGTATACTTGCAATCATTCCTGCTGCACGATATACGTGCGTTTTTTTGTCACGTATACTTGCGTTTTTTCCCCAAGTATATGACCCTTTTCTTACAAACGCGCATATATATGGGCACAAAAAAGCCCATATATGTGTTACAAACAAGCATGTGGTATATGCGGTCGCAGAAAGTCGTCATATAAGAGGCACTGAATTATACCGTCAGCAAAAAACCCCTTCATGTACGATGGAGCTGAAAAGTAACTTCAGTTTGAATCAAGCATGGCCGCAATGCCCGCGTTAATTTCGAGCAAGATTTGGTCCTTATTCATTGCCCTCACAGTAGTGGTGGTTGTTGCCTCCCCGACAACGGATTTGTTGGAATCCGTGGATTGTCTCTTGAGAGACTGTGTACGCTGTTTCACAAATGCTGACCGAAACAACGATCGATTCAGTTAGAAATTAGCGTCCGACAGGCAAAACACGACTCATAAGCTCTTGATGTAATGTGAACCATGATCTTGAGACCTTTCTTCTTTTCTCTCTTGCGCGCGAATTATCACCTTTTCGCCTCCACGAACACGTTCTAAGCCTCCTAGTCTCGAAGCTTTTTATTATTTCCCTGGTATTCTTACTGACTTTAATAGCCTTCCGCCTGCCTCTCTTTCCTTAGTGCTCCTGCACTTTAATTTTCATGGTTATCTAACTCGTTCTCTTTCAACTTGCATAAAATGTCCCTCAGGCATCAATTTGCTATTAGTTCTCAAGCCCCGATTATTTGGAAGGATAGTTTATTTATAACTTCTGTTTGGCGTCTTTTTGCGGCCAATGGCAAATCAGTATTTTTGGTTATAGCAGCTAGTTTCGCTCTCTGCACCATAGTAGCAACCGACGAGGAACTGCATTCTTGCAGAATCCATAACATTCACATAGACACAACAGTAAATTCCTACGAAAGAACAACAAGACATCGCATTTTTGTTTAAAGACTCACTTCTGATCTCAAAAAAAAAGCTAAATCGGACTGCATCAGGCTATCAGCGGTGAGAATGATCTTGACTCACGCAAAGCATAATTCTCCATACTTTGGCCGGTAGCTTTAGTTTAAGCTACCGTGTACAACTCAAATCTGGCATGAAGATCTCAGTCACTCTCCGTGAAAACTCAAAATCCTTGAAACAAAACTAATGAGCTGGGCCAAGCGTCATACTGACATAGCAGCCCGGGAGGGGCGAGGGGGGAGGGGGGGGGGGTACTCAACAAATTCTTATTCGGCGGAGGCCCACCCCTTAACCTTTTATATACCATTTTTTACGATTTCGTATACCTTCTATTGACAAATGGTACTCCTTTCACATATCTTGCTTAGAACTTTGTATCCCTTTTAACTGCTGGAAACCCGCACTGTCATAAAATAGGAATCAGTCACAAATGTAGAACGCTTTCTCGACGGATAAGGGGTTGGACCTCGGGGTGGAGCCTCCCCGTACAAATATTTGTTAAGTACCTCTCCGGGATTTCGGGCGGAGCCTCCCCGTATAGGCCATCATAGGGAGTACCCTCTCCCCTGGCATAGCAAGAAATAATCACATTCCCGGACAAAGAAACTTATATGCATGCATGTAGTTATTCCGCAGATCCAAGATTTACGGAGAAAACCATAGAAACTAAAATCTTTCTTTAGCCGTAATACTAAATTGAAGCTTTAGGCTTAAACAGAGGTCAAAGAAAATTATAGCCTGCGTGGTAGGCGTTTGAAAGGGAAGGGAAAGGGGGTTTTGGAAGGGAAAGGGGGTTTTGGGCGCGAGGGAAACGCGAGGGGCGCGCAAGGAGGGAGGGACGGAGGGAAACGCCTGCCAGGAAACCATTGTTTTCGCCATCCCGCCTACTAATTATGTATGCAAAAATAACGCAACTGTAAATGACTAGCTGTCAAATAAGTCTGGCCGCGATGTGCTTTAATATTTAAGTCGTATTTCGCGTAGACTACGAGTAGTCCCCCATTTTTCCTCAGGGATAGTAGGGCGAGCGAAACGCGAGCGCGCGTGAAAATCACCCCACGCGAGAAAAGGCGTGTTTTTCTTTTGTTTTCCTAAAACAAGAAATCTGAAGTGAAGGTACTATTAGAAAAAGTATCAATGCGGTAGTCTGTTGAAGGAAGATAATCGCAACCATGCGTGGCTTTTTATATAAAATCCAGCTTAAATCTATTACGTTTTTGCTGAAGGTATCGTGTTGGACTTCCCAACTAGCCTGCGTGGTCCCTTTCCCTTCCCTTTCAAACTTCTGCCACGCATGCTAGTCAGACGCTAATTTCTAACTGAATCGATCGTTGTTTCGGTCAGCATTTGTAAAATAGCGTACACAGTCTCTCAAGAGACAATCCACGGGTTCTAACAAATCCGTTGTCGGGGAGCCAACAACCACCACTACTGTGAGGGCAATGAATAAGGACCAAATCTTGCTCGAAATTAACGCGGGCATTGCGGCCATGCTTGATGCAAACTGAAGTTACTTTTCAGCTCCGTCGTACATGAAGGGATTTTTTGCTGACGGTATAATTCAGTGCCTCTTATACGACGACTTTCTGCGACCGCATATACCACATGCTTGTTTGTAACACATATACATGGGCTTTTTTGTGCGCATTTCTATGCGCGTTTGTAAGAAAATGGTCATATACTTGGGAATAAAACGCAAGTAAACGTGACAAAAAAACGCGCGTATATCGTGTAGCAGGAATGATTGCAAGTGTACGTGGGAAAAAACCGCACAATATATCGTGTCATAATTGTGAAACAAATGGTTGACCATAACAGTCACCCATAAGTAGGCAAATGTTTTACATTCTCAACACATTTATTACAACTCCAACATGGCCGCTCCACGTGAAGGCTAACTACATGGATAGCATAATGTGCACGTGTGTCTAAGATCATAGAAATCTTTTAAGAGCTGACAGTAATTAAAATCAATGTTTAATGTTCATCAGCTGAGACAGATAAAAAAAAAAAGCTGTAACATGCCTTGGCCATAAGACGTAACTGTAACGAAGAACAATAGCGTTTAAATGTTCAGTTACATCTAACTTTACTCTGTAAGGGGAGGTACGTTTTCTCTTGGCGGAAGAGGGCTGGGGAATTTCCGTACTTTTTTACAAAAAAAGTGTTGGCCCTCTCTTTGAATATGTTTGAATATGAATATATCTCGATATTGAATGTGTGGGCGCTGAAACAAGAAAATAGAGACTTTGCGTTCCTTCAGTCTTTACAGCGATTATTCCTACCCTATTCCTTACTTTGTCAAATGTAGGCGAACCCTCCTGAAGCTGAATTTCAAGGGACCATGGCCAAGCTCAGAAAGAGAAATAAAATTTCGTCGTTGCTTGTTTACGTCCTCCATAAAACGCAAAATTAGTCATTCAGTTTCACGTCGTAGTCGTGCGAAAACAGGAAAGAAATGTACAAAAAAGCGTGATGCACGTGCAAAGTTGTTGTCCAATTGTTTTTTTGACGTTCTTGTTGCCGTCCGCGTCGTTGGATCTTAAATTCCCTAATGCGAACAGTCAGTGTGGGATATTTACGTTTTATGGCTGAACTTTAAATATGGGAGAATAAAGTTTGAGGATTTTAAAAGTTTTCAAAATAAAATATAGAAGGGAAAAAACACGCGTTTCTTTCTCCGACAAGCCGGTATTGCCTTTGGTTGTTTTGATTAAAAGGTTTGTTTGATTTTTAATAGCATGCGAAATCTGGCTCTCAAAAACAAATATTTCCTACATTTTCGAATTCTGTGAAAGGCAGGCAGGGTTCTGTAGGAAAGGGAAACTTCTCACACATTATTGAAGCATCACTGAAGCGTGCGCAGGGAAAGCAACAGGAATACAATGACATTAGAGTAGGTGAACTTGAACTTTACATTAATCACCACAATATTTGCATTTAAAAGAAAGAAATGTGAGAAAGTGAGAGTGATGAAGGCACATATTGGTGGTAAGATTATGACTTTTATTGTGCAGGACAGAAAGAAAAACATTCAGCCAGCTGCCTCTAACTCAAATTCAGAGTCTGTCACTGACAGTTACAGGGTAAAGCGCCACTCCCCTTTTTCCCTTCCTCCCTATTTCCTACCCCCTACCCCTTTCGACGCCTGCTACGCAGGCTAACGAGAAAGTAAAAAAAGCAATAGCTTGGCAAGGCAAAACAACAACTTTGCACGTGTATCACGCTTTTTTGTATATTACTTTGCCGTCACTGCACGACCAGCACTTGAAAATGCCTAATTTCACGTTTTATGAAGGACGTAAACAAGCAATGACAACATTTTCTTTCTCTTTATGAACTTGGATATGGTTGATAGAAATTCAGCTCCAGAAGAGTTCGCTTGCATTTGACAAACTAAGTGAGTTGGAATAATCACGATAGAGACTGAAAAAATGTGAGTTCACTCTTCATGCGACGTTTTCTTCGTTGTCAGCTGTCGTGGCATATTACACTCCCTAATATTTACGAAGGCGTGATCGTTGCAGGCGTGAATACCTGTTGTAAGATCAAGATTGTATTTTTGGAAAATCGTCTTTAGTTTTCGAGTAGGCAGTGGTTGTCTTTACACTAGGCTGTTAAGTAAGACTTAAGAGCTGCTAAGTTTTACTTAACCAAAAATGCGTGTGTGAAAGCCGAAGCAGAATCTCAATTAACTTTGCTTAAGTTAATTCGTCAACTATTATTAACTTTGCTTTGCATCTCATTAAAACCGACCTAGCGAACTTGCGGTTTCCAAGCTTTGAGAAAGGCGAAGCAGGTCAATCAATCTTAATTACGTTACGTGGGGAAACCTGGAGAAAAAAGGTAGGTTGTGTGTGAAGCTTTCTTTTACTTGAAGAATTTAAAATTTACTTGTCTTGAAATATTTCTTAGCTTATTTAGGCTCTGGTGTAAAGACTACCAGTATTTTGAAATGTAGCGTTTATATCAAACCGAAAGATTCCTGACTGCATGCATTTCAATTCTTTGGTGCATGAAACAGACAAGCCGTGATCGAGTCAATAGCCGTCGTGTACGAACTCAAGAATAGAACTCAGAAGATGCTGTTCGCCGATTGGGCACAATAATACAAAGCATTTTTTGTGCCCAATTAGGAGGCAGCATTCGCTTGACCGTTGGAAATGGTTGGTGAGAGTCAGTACCCAGGGGCTTTTCCGCCTGTGCTTGAAAACTTTTGTCACGCCTTTTCCCGGCCCGACTGACCACCCGTGGGTCTCCGAGGATGGTGTTAATGTTTTTTACATATTTTTTTTAACGGTTTAGCTAAAAGCCCACGCGTGCTTCGATCGTCTTGAATATGGGCCGAATTTATACTACAGACGAATTATCCACCTGAACGGATTACCCGTCTTAGACGGATAAGTCGTCTCTAGTGTAAATTCGGTGCTACGACGAACTATGAAGCAAAATTCGTCTGAGACTGATTCGTCTGCTAGCGATAATTCGTCTAGTCTCCCACGCAGCCGGAGCGTTGCGTGACGATACTAAAAACGGCTGCGAGGGAGACTATAATTCGTCTGTCTCTAAATTTATATCTAGATGGAACGTAGACGGTTTTTGGACGAAGTTTCAAAATGAGAGGGACTGGTTTCTCTATTTTGGCAATGTTTACTGTTTCCCGCGGTCGTTTTCCCACTTAAAATATCTAGACAAATTATGGAGCAAAATTCTTCTTCGAGTTTATACTTAGACGAATTATCCGTCTGACGGATAATCCGTCTAGACGGATAACTCGTCTCTAGTATAAATTCGGGCATTGGCGGAGTGCAATTTGTATTGCAAAATTGTGAAATACTGCATTCTGTTGGAGGTCTGCATGATAAAAACAGTGCCTCATAGTACTGTTTCACCTCAGATGTGATGTATAAATGGTATAAAAGGTTGGTTTACACGCACCCAGAAGTTTGTTGGCAAGATTTTGTAAAGTGAACTTGTCGAACGCTAAAAATTCGGCCTGATTTTTTTTCCTGGCCTAATTAATCAACGGTGATCAAGATCCATTATGGCTCTCAAATGTGATTGAAGATGATTACAAGTTCTTGGGTATACATATGAGGCTATCAACTCGAAGTAAGATTTGGTTCACTCTTGGGCTGTTTGCAAATTATTTTTCTCTAAAATCACTTGACCTTTCCCTAAAAAGTCACATGAATGTGCTCTAAAGTTAACTGAATTGTGAAATACAAGTTAATTGTTTGATTTAAATTATAAATTTATTGATGGGAGCTTCGCTTTTAGCCCTAGCTAAATCTATATATTACTCCATCTGGAAGTCGAAAATAGGTTGGGAAAATGAAAAATAAACCATGTAAATCGGGCTTCGAAGTCGTCGAACTTGAAAGAAGCCGTGACTGTCATCGACTACTCGGCCAAAACAGAATCATCGCTTCAAGCGGCCTAGTCGCTTAAAACATGCGTATTTGAAATATGTAAGGGTCGATATGGAAAGCTTTGGAATCTAATAAAAATATATGTAAATCTGCGTTTGAGAAGTACTCCTTCCATCGCAGATGATGGCGATTTTGTGAAGCGCCCCGGCCCTTCCTGTAATTTGCATTACGTTTGTGTTGTGTTGTGTAGAGGCCGTGCAAAACGACCAAGAAAAGAAGGAAATCGGCGATGCTAGGAAATACAACCACAAAGGATATCCATCATTTCAGGCCCAAATAAACAAGTAATCTTTGAATCTGTAAATTACAAATTTGTCGTAAATTTATTAAGTTCCGCTCGGTTTCATGTTCAGCAACTGATAAATGTTCTATATTTTTGTTGGCAGTAAACTTCTGTACTAATTATACTATTGCAAATCTGCACAACAAGACGCTGATTATCGTGATGAAGAACTGGATCCACAGGAAAGCTTCCACGGGACAAGTACCCTTTTCGGCCACCATTTTGTTTTGCCTACTTTATTTAGCCCCATAGCCCGCTCATTTAAACTGCGCATGAGCAGAACCAATTTTTCAGGCTCAAGACCATGTAAATCGGCCTCAAAGGGGTCATTTCTTGCCAAGAATTGTTTCTCGTAGAATTTAATATGAAGTAACAAAAAATAACTATTTTGGGAGGTAAAAGTGATTTTAGGTGTTGCAGTGAGGTAGTCGTGGAAGTGATAATTTGCTTATGAAGGGATAATGTAGTTACAGTGTGTTGAAATAAAGTGGTGGTTGTCAATAATAGTCTAAAACATACTTGTACTTATTTTAAACGTTCTCAGGATTTCTGTTTAGGATTGTTTTTCGATTATTTTTGATAATATTTGTATGGAGAGGACATGGATCAGGCCAAAAGCCCATGTAGTATAGAGAAAGGGGTATTGAAGATTTTGAGAAGGGGCGTGGGGCTGAAATTTTGTGTGTGTTCTCGTGTACCTTTTTTTTTGCTAAATATTTGTTTTCTATTGCCGATTTGTTTGCCGTGCGTTATCTGTGGGTCGTAGGTAACGAAGATAAATGCTGTGTTGTGACACACCGCGCGGCAGACATTCGCGTCGCTTGGCTTGTTTACGTTCGCACGTATGGCGTGCCTATTGCAACTTTGCATCAAAACAAGCGAACTCGATTACTCTATTTGGGCGACGCCCAAATAAAAAGGAAAGCCTTAATACTGCACGCAAATGCTCGCATTAGCGAGGTTGGCTTTCTTCGAGAATCTCTTGGTTGGGGCAAGAATCAAGTGTCTGTTGTCCGCATTGACAAGTGTCTATGGGCGTTTTCCCGTTACCAAAAACTTTTGGAAACTCCCATGGAAAGGTTCATCGAGTGAAGAATGTGTTCCATTTGGCACAAGCTCCATTCGTTATGCTTTTGTCACCAATATTCAGGATGGTGGCACAGATATCGCCATGAATAGCCTGGAACGGCCGGTGATTCCTTGTGAAAATTCGTAAATGGAACATGCTTTTTCACCGGAAATTTCCCAACGGGAAAACAGGATTACCTTTTTAAAATTCCAATTATTCCCGGGAACTTTCCAATGGAACGCCCGGAAAACGTGTGTTCCATTAACATCCCAACCGGAATTTCCGGTATTTCGTAGTAAATGGAGAGCGCCTCATATTACATTTAAGAGGCCCTCTCAGGGCTTCAGGAGGTTTACGTACGTCTCTAGTCTGAATGTCAAACCTCTTGTTTCGCGTATTGAGGAGGAATCCATTTCGCTGTTGGTGTATTGCTATTGTCTTTTCGCTTTTCTCTGTCGCTGTCGCAGTTCCAACCCATCTTTTTGTCGCTTGTCACCATTTCTGCTCCATTATATTGTCGCTGTTTTTATGTCGATTGTCGGAATTTACCCTAACTGGGTTCCTGCCCTAACAGGACCTTTCCCAGGGACAATCAAAAATGACCGTATCATAAAAACGTCAAATCGCTTAATTGACTGTCAATCAAGTTACATGTAGACCTAGATGTTGGAAATGTTGGGTACATCGTATCACTCTTCGTAATTTTGGTTGCCGTATCATAAAAGGACGGACCCAACATTTCCAATATCTAGGTCTACATGTTGTTGTTGTGGTTTTCTTTGTACTACATTTTTGAACCTGCATGGTTAGGAGAAGCTTCTATACGTGAATGATAATACGTTGTTTAATGACCAGCTAGGAGAATGCATTTTTAAATCTGACCAGACTTATTGTCTCGACTAGGAGCTTATACCTCACATTCGATAATTAACCTTAAAGAACTGGATAGGTATAAACCACTTAGCAAATAACGAGGAAATGCCTTTTGAGTGTCTCGGCGTATCGTCTTATAAGGAAGTAAATGTGTTAAGATACTGATCAACCACCCTTATAAAAAAAAAGTTGCCCGAAAAGATAAATTCAGCCCACCTAAATAACGTAAGACGGCCACCTCTTCACTCTCGTTTTTCGCTCTAACAGGTTATCGTTATCGGGATGGGACTTCACATTTTGCTTTCACTTTAATAAGTGTTAGACACTTAGGCGACCTGAAAACAGTATAAGAGAGCTTTAGCAGTGTTGTCATCAGTCAAATATTTTCTCTGGTCGCGCATAGAACTTGCATACAACATACATGGCCTAAAATAAAGGATCAATAAGACCATTTAAATGTGAAAAAACAACTGTTTGAGTTCGTTTTCTAATTTTCAGGTCTCCTCCGCTAATTCTTGGGAGCGTGATTCCTTCAGTCCAAAGACTGCTTAATCGTCGATTAAGCGGTATTAAGATGTACCTCGATCAAAATAGCTGTAGAATGAAAAGATCTTGTCAAATTAAGTCTAACCGGGAAAATAAAATGATTTACTCCTGAGTTTTACTTTTTTACTACATGTGTGGCTAGATTCTCCGAATATCGTGTACATGTTGGATTGAAAAGTCTGAAACTGGATTTCCAATGTATGCAAGGTTAGCTGTGAGATGTTAACGCCTACATATGTTTTAATTTAAAGCCTGACAGTGTGAGGTTTATTCACTTGACATGCGGAAGTCAGTGGAATGCAGGGTTTCACTAAGTGGGGTAGCCTGCGTAGCAGGTGTTAAAAGGGGAAAGGGAAGCAGGAAGTCTGGCGCGCGAGGATGTTGAAAACGGGAACCTTTCCCCCTCTTTTCCCATTTTTCCCCCTCCTCGCGCGCCCCTTTGCACTTTCACGCACCCAGTTTCCGCGTTCTCCTTTCCCTTTTAAAGTTGCCACGCAGGCTACACGTAGCGGATTAAGTCCCTCTATTGTTAAGTGGTTTCTAAAAGGTTGCGGTTGTGTACATTGGCTTGCACCTCACACAGACTGGAAGCAAATGTGACGACATGAAGAAAATATAATATCGAGGGTCAACCTTTCGAAAGTGTTAATGTGAAGAGTTAGGATTGTTTACTGCTGGTGACTTCTCATGGAACCAACAAGTTGATAACTAATAACTGCTTAGGCTGATGGGGTTTTAGGGTTGGTTCAAAGGACCTGCAGGGACTTAAAGGACATTGATACTATGAAAACACTTTACCGTAGTCTTGTGAGACCTTTATTAGAATATTCATGGGAAACTTGGAAGCCTCATGTTAAACGTAACATTGATAAATTAGAGGCTGTACAGCGAAGAGCCACCAGATGGATTACCAAGTCTGATGATGATTATGATACTATACTATCTGAGTTAAAATTGTTGTCATTATTTAATAGGAAGTTCATTAGAGTTACGAAATTGATGGACATTATGATATAGGCATATCAAACAAGCTCATATTTGTAAGGACAGAAAAACTGGTTATAACTTGTAATAGTGAAAAATGACGCACGGGACCTTGATTATAGCCATTGATTTATTATGTGTTCCAAAACTGGTTAAAGATATCAACAAGCGGAGTAAAAACTGCTGCCACTGCGCCATTGAGCAACGCGGTGAATAAAGATTTAAAAAAGGATTAACTTCTGTACTTCTTACTTTGGCTTGCACCCAAAAATGCGAGAACATTTGTCTTCAATCTGGATTTTGTGTGTGGGTTTGTTTATTGTGCTCTCTGACACGCTGGGAAAAAAAGTGGTAAAAATCGGCCAAAAGATTGAGTGGGGGCGTGATAGGCACAAAACATTTTTGGAGTTCTTGGGGCTATAACTTTCTTTCCTTTAAGGGTATGACACTGAAATTAATACAGGCAACAATACTTCACTCCAGGAAAATTTTGGAATAGGCGTTTTGTTGGTAGAGAGTCACGTGACCCTCTAGTGGCCAATTAAAAAATCAAAATTCCCAAAGACTTCTCCTCCAAGAGAATTAAACCTGAAAGTGTGATACTTTGCACAAATATAGTGCACGTAAAATTAAAGAACTTGTCCGATTTGGAATCTCAAATTTCATTTTTGTGACGTCACAACTGATGACGTCACAAAATGGACTTTTTGGTCATGCGCAGTACTAACCCAAAAAATGTAGAATTTGAAAGAAAAACTTAAGACAAATAGAAAGTGAAAGTCTCAACTCATTATCTTCTATAGTTTAAGAGATATATGTGACATTCCACGCATATTTTTAAACAAACTTTGGACACATTTTGTGGCCGATTTTTAGCACTTTTTTTCCCAGCGTGGATTTCGCAAAAAAAATTGTCGGTGCGGTTAGATTCTTCTAATTTCGTGTGGGAGAAAAGTCTGACAGAGGGACGGCAAACGGAAAATTTAAGTTGAGAATTTCTCAAAACAGAAGGTGAGCGGATAAAAACAGCTCACAACAATTCTAATTAATCTAATTGATAGAAAATTGCATGAAACTACCAACATTTGTGTAGATATAATAAACAGTAAACGACAAGTAAAGGGGAAACTTAGTCACGTGGTACAAATTCGCGTTTGCCGTTTGACGTAAACGTTATGTTTAACCTCTCTTAAAACTTACTAGTGGATTTTAGGGAGCACTAACATCCCGGAATATCCGATACTCGCAAAGGCGGTTTTAGCTTTGACTGAGAAGACGTTATCGCTTATTTTGCTAACTTATTTTGTTAAGTTTGACTGCAGTGCTTGCAGTTCACTCATTTGATATGCGGAAGTTCAAAGTAGAATGCCAGGGGGTTTATTCTAAGTAAGTCTTTCTACTTTTAAGTGCACGTGGTTTCAAAAAGGTTTCGGTTGTGTACATTGGCTTACACCTGATACAGACTGCACGCAAATATGACGTATCCCTCTAAGGACACAAAAAAAAACCCTGAACTAATGTTAGCTGCTTCTACTTAATGACTGTTTTAGATCTCCTTCTATAACGTCGGAAAATCAGATGCACGTTTCTTACTATGGACTATAGGCTTACCCTTTACTGACTGTTTCGAAGGCGCAGAAAGAATACTTCCTGAATGTTCCATGAAAGGGATTGCGTGCGGCATGCGGACGTTTTCTAAACATAATCCATGCATACTTACCACGGATCATCACCAAAAACCCTTAACATTTATTTGGCTTTCGGAAAGAAGTGACAGTTTTCTAAAAGAATTATCATCACTGAATCAAAACAAGTTAAACCACGAAACAACGACTGCGTTCGCAATGATTGCATTGAATGACCAAGAAAAGAGTTGAGGGTTTATCTAATAACAGTTTCCAGGATCCACTGGGTTTCTTCCTTTCAGGAAACGTAGTGCATGTGTGGGTGGTGATAAAGTCTTTTAAGACTCAGTACGTGGAATACCGCATGCATATAGAAAGGATAAAATTAGCTTCCCTTTGCCAAGAGGGTCATATCTCAAGTTTGACCGGCTAAACTGCCCCTATGCAGGGTAAACAACTAGAGTTTTGGCAACAAACTTTAGATAAACGGTGCTCTTACAAATACCTACAATTACTGTTAATTGTAGGAATATTTTTAAGCTGCTTTAGAAGGAGTTGTTCTTAAAATATTTTGATAAACTATTTCCACTTACACGGCTGTCTCTCGCACTGCACTCTGGGACCGAAGCGACAATTCTTTTGTTGAGATCCTGAAAGCGTGCCTTTGTCTCTTAAATTTACATAGTATATGAAATCAATAAAAATTAGGCAAAGTGCCGGACAGCGTGATTCTAACAGTGTGCCCCGAGCTTCATAAGACAGTCGGTTTTCATTTTTGAATATGATCGACTACCAAACGTCGGTTTAACGTCTCAACAACAACCCTATTCAAGACTCAGACTCCCACACAACCCAGACGATCACATTCCACATACGTTTGAAATGACTCCTCGGCTCAAACCATCAACTGTAAAAAAGAATTTAAAATTTGCATCATATTGCACTTTCACTACCCAATCAGCTTGTTTTTACTTGTTAAGAGGATTTGGTGTACATGGCTGACCAAATATGAGCCGAGGAAACGTTTGTACCGCTATAAAGCAACTCATCCAGATGTCGACAGGTCATTGCATCTAGGTCTAGCAGCCAGATGGACCTCAGAAAATTTGCTCCTTTTGTCTTTCTCCTAAACCTGGGGATTCTCCCTCTAACTGTAAAAGGTATGCCACTCTTCTTATCATCGTAGGCTGTTGCAATCGGCATTTGTACGTTCTTATACCTAACAAAAGGCAAATATTCCTTTTTTTCTTGTAACATAGTTGAAAATTGCTAAAATTTCATCTCCTGAAAAGCAATTCATCTCGGTCGAAGACTTTTTATTTTGTTCCTTATTTTTTAAGGAACACGGCATGTACTTATTTAGACCTCATATAAAGACAGAAGATCTGACAGCTAATATTTTTGAATTTCTTAGTTCTTCTGATTTACAGCTTTGGGGAACGCAACAAGCCCCTCCCTCTCGTTTAAGTGACTAACTCAGTGCTCGAGCTTGCGACTAGAGTATTAAGGTCAAAGTCTCTGATCGATGAATTTTTCGATCTCATTTAATGTGCCAGTTTCTATACATCCCACGATCTCGAGAAAATGATTATATTACAAAGTTTTCGATGGACTAATTTGTTTGTTGTAACTCGGTTCTCCAAAATAGCACAGTCTGTTCCCGTCAGCGGCCTACCACTTGGATTGAAGGAAAACGAAACAAAATTGTAAACACAGACAGGTGATCGATTCTTGATACGATATTTCATATCCCCAGAAGACCTACAGTTTGAAGATTTCAAATCTAGAACATAAGATTTTGACAGTGGGGTGAGAGCTCTGAAATTAAACCTGCCCCTTACACTCCACGCCCACATTCTGATGCAACGCGAAAGTTTTAATCCATTTCAAACTTTTGACGGCCAAAGTGATATCTGGCAGTTCATCAACCCATCTTTTACAGAAAACCTTAAAAGAGTTTTTATTCTTTGATTTTCCTATTTTGGAATCAGTCATTTCCGCACTTCTACCGATGTTCATATTTCCTAATCCGTGCAGCTCTGTTTTAATCCAATCAGAGATAACTGTCATTCGCGGGCTACCCTTTTGGTGCAAGGAACCGAGCTTACTCTACACATTGCGTGTGCGCGCGTAGCAAAACGGTAATTTGATTAATCTAGATATTTAGATTTGCTCTCGACAAGTGGAGTAACTGAACATGAACGAAAAAGGAGCTAGGGGAGATAAAATTGGACTTAAAACAAATCTAAAGAGAGTTATTACAGTAGCTATTCTCCGAGTTTGCCATTTGGACCGCCGCGATCTTTATCAAATATTGTCCAAATCAAGAGTTAAACATTGAAATATGATAAAGGTAAAGCAAAAACAATATAAAAACTAGATGATATTAAAATTTGCATAAGGATACTTACCTCCAAGACGAGAATGCTCCTGTATAGAGCTGACCAGATATGCCATTCACCAAATTGTTCAGTACACTTCCAGAAAAGCATGTTAAGCAATTGGGGGGGGGGGGGGGGGGGGTGTCCAAGGAAATCGGTGGTTCAGTCCGCCCGCCAGTATGACGTCACGTCTCGCGTCGTGACTTTTAAAATGGCGAGCAAAGTGTTCATCAAAGAGACAGATAAAAATTTTTAATTTATCACGGAAATACTGTTCCGATTTCTTGGATTTGGAGATTTTAAGGTCCCTCTTGTCATAGAAAACTAGACTTTAGTACTTTTTTGGAATGAAACGTCTACTGGTGTAATAAATTGTAAAGATTCCTTTCTATTGTTGAACAAATTTTACGGGCAATCATACCGACCGGCCACACTTTTGAGGGCCAGTGCACAGCAAGATTGAGGAATTTAGACACAGCAGTAGGAGGCTCATCAAAGGATTTATTATACTTTACATTATGCGTATTTTCAGCTCTTCAGAGCTAGTGGAGCCCCATATCAATCCTTTCAAAGTTCGCTTAGCTTTAGCGTTGAAAGAAGAAGCTGCATGACAGATATTTGTGAGAGACTGTGAGCATTGAATCTTGTTGCTTTAACATATTTTAATACTGTACTGTAATTCTGTAATTAAATCCCGAAAACCAATGGTTTCCTTTAATTATTTTTTGGGGGCAAACCCAGTGGAGATTTTAGGGTAATAATATTGATGATTAAGCCGATGTACAAAAGGCAGGTTTAAATTTCGCCAGTGGATCACTGGTGGGTGTTTGGTGTAAACTAGTACAGTCTTGTGGTGTACTGTGTGTTGTTTGTCATGATGTCAACTAACATTGAAAAAAATTCAGCTGTTTGAGAGGAGAGGGGACATAAGTTGACAGCTTGTGGTTTTTTGTGGCCGTAAGCTTGGCAAGTATGCAGATCAAGAACTTTTGAAATTCCTTTTCCAAAATAATACTCTGGACTTAAGCTTAAAATATATATTGATCCAAGTGCATGACCAGCAGGTTCCGCAGTAAGAATAAAGAAAAACAGGCGAAAAGGAAAAACCAAGACTAAACAGAAAAAAAAATAAAAACGGTACAAACAAACAGAAAACAGCGTCGCCAGGAGTCGAACCCGGTTTATCTGCACGTGCAAGCAACCCCTTGACCACTGCACCACAGTGACACATATGTTTTGGAATCCATTTTTTAGTCTAACATAGACGCTGTTTCAAGCTGGTGGAGCTGTATTTATCATGAATTCAAACATACATTAATTTGAGGAAAATTAGCTTAAGCGCGTATTTCGAAGCTATTTCGCATTATTTCGGGTTCAACACCGGCCGACCCGATGTAGATAATCGATCGAACTAGCTTTACTGAGTTTGGTGGAGAATTAGTAGATGAACAGAGGCCCACACTCGAAAGGATTGATATGAAGCAACGGAACCTCCTATTCTGGAGACTAGACCTTGTCTATATCAGAGAAAAAAAATATTTAAGTTTTGATGACCTTGCCGGTCCCATGAAAAAGACGGCGATCCCACAAACGGCCCGCAAAACAGATTAACAAAATTATACAATTACGGACACAAAATATCAAAACGGTTTACACAAGCAGATTATAGCAACACCAAAGCTCACACACATTCGTTCAAATTAGCGATATATAGCGATATCTGATAGCTTAGCTTTTCCTCGACCTCGCTCATCCTAATAACTGTCGTATCCCTTGCTAATTTGGACAAGCGACCCGAGGCTCTCGCCCGTTACTATGTGATGTCATACTGGCAGGCAGAGTGGGTCAAGAAACTTAGGAATAAAACAATGGAGTTACCTCCCCTGCCCCCATGATGTTGAGTCTGTATATATAAACTTCTTCTTCCTAAATTTTCTCCACATAACGAAAAGGCAAAGATTTCACACCTCGCCTGGAAATGAAAAGTGAAAAAATGCTAGGCTACGTTTTTTAAGCGCATATTTCTTTTCCCTATGACGCCAAAGTAGAGTCGCTTATTACCCAATAGACTTGAACCGTAGGCCAAGTTACGTTTTTACAGCGCTATTTAAATGAAAAGAAAAGTCACAATGTCGTTGCAAAAGAACAGCTTTTGGTGATATTTAGTTTATATTTCTTTCAAACTGAACTTCACTAAATGAAGAAGAATTAATTTTCTGTCTTCACATTTTAATAACACGCGAAAGCTACTTATCTCTCCTCAACTTTCAAATAAACACAGACACACCCCTAGCCGCTCTTCATTTCTTTTCAAGCAACACTCCATCTCGTTCCATCCCATACCTACACTACATTAAGACATTTTTTTCTATTTTACAGGCATTTCCTATCAGGTTGGAAAACTGAACGCATCAGAGACACGTCAAGAATGGAATTGCAACAGCGGATGTGAGGCGCCACAACATTGTACACTGCCACGCTGCACTAACGTGGTATTTCCTCAAGCGTTTAGTGGATCTGGAACAGTAAGTAAACACTAAGCAATTAAAAATTACCGTATTTCTTTAAATAATCGCCTCGAGCGATTATTCGAGGGAGGCGATTATTTCAACTATTGGTCACTGGAAGTCGATCCCTAAATATTTTATTTTGTTACCCGTTAAATAAAAATAAAGAAACAATCACATCAAAATATTCTAAACATGGGCTTTATAAGTTTTCAAAAAATGGTTCCTTGTCAGGAGCAATCCTGTTCCTTGGTTATTTTTCAATTTCAATATCCTTGGCGTTAGAGCTTGAATCGTCACTGATCAGTTTTGCTGGATGAGATTCCACTTCAGCTTTGTTTGTTTTTTAACTCGACAGGGAGGTGGTAAAGAAAGAGAAGATAGCGAGAAGGGTGGGGGTTAGGGGCGATTATTTGAGGGGGGGCGATTAATCGAGGGATGACTATTTTTCGAGGAAATGCGGTAGTCTAATCTTAAGGGTTGGTGGCAACTTTCTTTTGTTAGCAGAACACAATAAGCTTCTTTAGAAACTAATGTTTTTAACAAATTTTGATTTGCCAGCATTGTCGCCTTTGTAATGTTATGACCTCAGACAATTTAGTGCGCATAGGTGTTCTCAAGTGCTCCCTAATCCCTAGGATGCGAGTGTTTTCAAACAAAACAAAACAAGGCGAAACAAAAAAGCCAGAGAATTCTGACAATAAAAATAGGCTAGGATATCTTTAATCCTTGGAATGGGGCCGGGAATGGAGGGTTGAATTAGATCCTCTTTTTCTTCAGATTTAGTGTGAGGAGTGCACGCGCGCACGAGCATTGAAACCACCAGACGCACGCGAGAAACGAGGGCGGCAGTCTCGCCCCTTCAGTCGCGCGTGGTCATTTGCGTTTCTCGCGCGTTTCGCACGACAGACAGATCAACATTCCGGAATATCCCTAAATTTAAGGACAGGGCCAAATGGTCACGCGACACTGTTCAACCAAGTAGATGGTGGGCTTGTTATCAAAACATCGACCAAGTGATCAAAAATTTTCACAACAGCGCACGGAGTCGTACAGATTTTAAGATAAGCTTACAATACTCGGCTAGGTTTCACATTATTTCAAAGAAAACATTTGATGTAAGAGAATAAGAGTATTATTCATCGCAAGGAATCATTGGGGTGTTCGAACTGATTCTGGACCGATCGCAGAGGTCGTGGCTTCACTGAATTGGCTTGCAAGATTTTTGATAGAAGCAAACTTGAAAATTTGTTGAGATCGTACGAAACAGGAATGGTACTACCTATTAACTTCTACAGGACAAGAATCAAAGAACCAGTCATCATAACAAGAATAAAAAGTAGTTCAAATTTATTAATTTTCCTTGTTTGTTTTTTGTGTTGTTTTGTGTTGACTTCACGCATCTGGTGCTTTCTTTGCTTGTTGTCGTACCTGCAATGTTTTTATTTTATCCCAGATAATCAGTGCGTGTTTAATGCGTAGCGAACTACATCATTTACAGTTGAAATTTGTCTTCTTTCTTTGATTTTTTTAACTGTGGATGAACATTTGGAGAATCCAACAATAATAAATCTCTCCTGATTTGGTGAATTACAGAAACAAAGCGGTTAATAACTATCTTGCGCTTATGATTTTTAATTTTATCCCCGCAAATTCGGCAAAGTGAGACGAGATGCATGTTGGACGTGAATATCCATAAGACTAATAAAGTTGTTTTGGCCTTGAAAAGAAAAAAGGCAAAGGCTGGAATTAATGCGAAAAAAATTAATAACACGGCTCTGCCATGTCTGCGTGAAACCTGGGAGTGGAACACGTTCGATCTCACGTATCAAGGACAATTTCTCACATCTGACTCTCAAATCCGGACAAATTGTTCTCAACACATGATGACTTTGTGTCCTTTTTTGTGTTCTAACGAAATCATATCAAAGCACGCTAAAAGTGTCGTCTTTTAAGTACCTTCGAAAGTGCTCAAACGTCAGGTCTTCTGGAACCTCTGCGGACATTTAACTTTCGGCAACGTTCGCAAGTCTTCGGTAATTCGTCGGAAATCTTTGGAAGTCGCCGGGACGTTTCGTGAAATCTTGGTTATGACAAGATGAAAATCTCACGTATTTGACTCAGAAAAAGCTGGCAGGTATAACATTGGGACGTAGATCGTAAGAAGACCAAGAAAACCGTCTCTAAATCATCTCAGTAAAACCCTGCAATTGCCTTTGTAACGCTTTCATTCTGAGCAGCCATCGTATGCTGGCGCGTTCTCAGAGAAACGTAAATTTGAAATCATAGGTCATTTGCAGATGGTACATGACACACATGAGATTTTAAGTGTCTTGGTGCTAAGATTACCCCTAAAAACGCACATTTGATCACATTATACGATGAAAAGAGTGGAACAATGCTATTCAAGGCCTTAAGAACAAGTTCTGTAGAAAATAAAGGACAATCAGGTCCTTTGTCAGCTGACAGTAAAACCCAAGGCAAATGTCAGTTGTCAGTTAAATTTTCGGCTATTTGTGAGTTGTCAGTCGTCATTTAACCCCATCCCGACCCTCTTCTAGATTGTCTACTATCCCCACATTCAACGTGATAAACGTTAATGGATATGACAATTGGGGAAAAATATCTAGAACTTCGTAAAAATCTGTACATCGAAAAAAATAATAGATACTTGTTCACCTACCTTGAAAACCGACCAAAATCTCGCCTACATCGTGTTGTTTAAAAGAAGAAATAAGCCACAAAATGTGCTGAATATTTCACGAGACACTTCCAGTATGGCTTTCGATAGGCTTTCCACTTGAAAAAATTGTGTATGCCTCATGAAAAGTCTTACAAATATGCCTGAGAGTCTCCAAACGGTGACTGTGGTCGTTTAGGTAATCTATCCGCCATTTTTCTCGAGAACAATAGCTCCATGACGTCACAACTGCCCTTAAATTTAGAGATATTCCGTACTGATCAAGGTAGAAGAAAAAAGAGAGACTGCTCGTAATCTAGGGTTGAATTGTCGCCTGCAAATTTTCATTGATGCTTATCTTTTCAGGTTCGAGTCTTTGTGTCATTAAGCCACGAGGATCAGTCTTCAGTTGTTCATTCGCCTTCTGCTGTGTGGGCAGAGTCCATAAGTACAGCTGGATTTCAGTTATGCTCGCGTGCAACAGGTTCTACAAATGACACTGGAATTATCAACTGGGTAGCGTTTCAGGACAAACCCATGTTAACGCATGGAAGCGTTACTTTTAGTGGAATATGGACAACAGAAACCAAGTGTGAGAAGGTGGCCTTTTCTCAGGTTAGATAACTATAACGGATAACAAGGGTATAATTTTGTTATAAAGGTGTAAAACGTAATTAAATAGTAGAAACAAATAAAATAGGTTCAGAAAGTATAGTTCTAAAACAAATGATCTCTAGTTCAATATCCGATATGTGTTCTTATTGGATAATCGGACCTATCAAAGTGCATTGCTAAAAGCCTTTAAGCTTCCTCTCGGGCTTAGATTCAAACTTTTCCTTCTATCGCCTACAAGCCATTTTCACGTTTTACTTTAGAACATAGTTAATTGAGTGGAATGGTTATGAAACCCGTCAGACTCCTTTGTTATATGTTTTTGTGGACCTGAAAGTGCACAACGTTCAAAAGCATTCCTGTCATTTTGATTGTTTTGACCAATAAAAACGTTGCATTAATTTATTCTGTAACAATTTGCCAAGAGAAAACAAAGGATTGTGCGCTTTCTGGGTGCTTTCAACATAAACAGCAGCATTGTAAATTGTTTTTATCATTGATGTTTGCCGCTTTTCACAACCAGTCTCCTCTAATAACTATGTTTAGAAGTAGTGATTGAATAATGCTTGACCGTTTTGATTGTATGGATGTATCAAAGGGAATTGGGAAAATAGAAGTCTATTTATTTAATGATGTTAAATTTTTGGCATTAAACCTAACAAAGTTAGCCGAACAGAAACCTTGCTGTTAGTAGCTTTATTTAAGTAATGGGCCAAATAAAATGCATTCAACAACCTTTTCAACACTTCGTAGAAAGAGGTGAAGAGGGGTAGAAAATTGAGTCCATGTGAATAGACAAGTAGTCAAGATTTAATTAATCTGCTCCCATTAGCCTTTGATAAATCCTTAATTTCATTTAAGTGCCACTGAGCACTTCATTGATACGATCATGTTGATTTATATCTCGAGAAGCTTGTTTATTTTTTAGTCAATAGTTTTTCCTGTATCTAACATCTTTTTGCAGAGCTTTGCTTCCAAGCCTCGTGTATTTGTCTCTGTTAAGTACACTCGCAGTACAAAGCCAAATGATGCTATGTACTTATGGTTAGAAAACGTCAATTCTGGAGGATTTGAAGTGTGCTTAAGGGAATTCTTGCCCTTTGATGGAAAGCACCAAGATGCAGTTGTGGTAAGTGAAGAAAAATGCTCGAGTAAACTATAATATTGATGAAAAATAAATAATTAAATAACTTGACTTTGCCACACTTCGGCAGCCCGGAGAACCAATTACCTAGAACGTTCGTAACACAATTAAGGTCAGTGTCCTGTCTCACGTGTCTCATGCAGTCATTTCTTGTTAAAGGAAGTGTCGTTCGAAGCCTGACGCAACTCGTCTTGTAAAGGAAAGAGTAGCAAATTAAACATTATTTTCTTGTCCACAGGACTGGTTCGCATTCACTGGAAATGGGAGTCAACTTAATTTCACAATAACTGGAGAAGAAATCTTTCCAAACAGTGGAAATCCATCGGCCAAAAACAACTACGGCTTCTGTCAGGTGAAAACTTTAGTTCTAACAAGAACATTTAGCAAGCCACAGAACATTTTCAGTGGTTGAGGCCACACTAGAGAAAACTTAATATAGTAAACCTAAATTTACCAGGCCATGGTGATCGACAATGTATCCAAAATGGCAATTCCCAGATGAACGCGACATGCTTATCTCGCGACTTGAATGTGCGCATATTTTGGGATTTTTAAATTTCGCGACTTTGCAAGAATTTTATATTTCGAATCACTTCAATTTCGCGTTGTTGAGTGGGCGAATATTAGAAGCGGGGACTTTACAGACGATGGGCAAAAATAGAGGGAGAAGTGAGCACGTTCACATCCATTTACTAACCTACATTACTTTTTTACCTATTTACAGGAAGTACCTTTCAATACGACCTTTTACAAATCGCCAATTGTGATTCTTTCCGTAAATCATGAGTATAATCTTCAGGTCAAGGGAAGCCGTCTTCCAGAAAATAATATAATATCGTCCTGGGTTGAGGTAGGTTTGAATTTTTATTCTAACCTGAGAAAAAAGCCGGCATTTCACGCTACGCCACCACTAGTTTTTCCACAAAATGACGTCTGATGAACGACGATAGCAAAAATTGTATACTGATGATGTGTCAACTGGGCATGCAGTGCTTCTGATTGCGGCACGACCAATCAGGAGCAGTATCTTGATCTGGGAAGTGCAAAGTCATCATTATGGGATTTCTTCACTCGTTCCACAGACGTCTTTTCAACCAGCAGTAATTAATTGCGTCGCGAAATGGGGTTTTCCTCACTGGATAATATTCTTGTTCAATAAGGGAAGAGAAGTAATCCGTACATTCTAGTAAATTGATAAAAGGACCGTGAAAGAGCCATAAGAAACAGATGATTTGGATCTGATCCGTAAATTTCATGACTTGTATTGTCGTCGTAGAAATTAAGAAGAAATTATGGATTTTCTAGTAACTGATGAGTGCTATCACATTTTGCTGTAGGACGTTGGATTAGAATCTATGAAGATATGCGTTAAAGACCTCAGTGGATTAGGATCGAGTCATGATCCCTTGATTGTCAGCTACGCTGTTACTGGAGGTTGTTATTAATTTTCCTATTGTAATGATCACTATTTCTAGAATTATTATTATTATGATTACTTCTATTTTCATTTTGTTGTAGGAAAACGTTTCATGATGATACAATTAACGAAACGCTGGGGTACAAACAATGATATACCTTATTCATGTTACACTCTACCTTTGCTCGCACTTAAGGATTGATGGGATAGGAGCAATTAGAGGGCAGACAAGTAATAACATTGCCAAACGAGTAATCGAGTAATCGCGGGCGAGTTTGTTTATTCCCTCAAAATAAGACGACGATTCTAGTCATGCAAAATGCAAAATGCAAAATGAAAAGTTCGACAAGTTTTACGTCATAATTCCTTGCTGTGAAGACTTCTACTGTCGTGTACTGCATTCAAAATCACTTCCACCCATATTTTGCGATTTTCGTTTTTAATGTTGAAACTTCTTTTCTATTGTGTAGAACAAACAAACTCGACTGCATTTTTGTATTTACAGATTTTATCTCTTGTTTGCCCCCTGAGAAACCTCGTAACACTGCTTTAATTTATTCCATCAGCCTTAAGCGCGTGCAGAGATGGCGGGTATCGTTAATAAGGTCTGCTAACGATAAAAATAATAGGTTGAGTTGCCTGTATGCAAACATGTCATTACTATTTAGTTTTAATTCAAATATGAAAAATATGTTAGAAATTTATGTTTTTTCCGAATGGATAACTACTCAATATTATGTTTTTTTTCTTGCTGCAGATCTTAATCCTTGCCTTAATGTGCATTGCCCTCGATTTGGAGTCTGCAGGACCTACAGTGCGCATGACGCTCAGTGTGAGTGCGATGACCAATGCCCCTCATATAAAGACCCAGTGTGCACTGCGAACGGAACAACTTACGACAACCGATGCTGGCATAAGTTAAGCTATTGCAAAGGACTCGAAAATAATCTGGTCTATCACCCAGGAAGCTGTGAAGGTAACGAAAAATGATTTCAACGATTTTTTTGGCTGTATATGCCACATAAAATAGTCTGGGAGTTAAGCTCTCGATCGCTTAGAATTATAGTTGTTGGCTCAAAATTGCATTCAATTTCGCTTCTAGCTATAGGATGTTTATAACTTTCCGTTACTTTTAAGCTCAATTCTAGCTCCTCACGCAGGCTAAGCAACAATAGACAGCTGTAACAAGTTACTTCGTCTCTCTACTTTGGCAAACAAACATATAGCAGCCCAGACTATAGCCGATGTTTGATCTGTGTAAGATTCTCTTTTGCCTTGCAATCTAGTTTTTATCGCTTAAAATTAGATTTACACAAATTTGCTCGGGGCAAATATGGTTCAAAAAAGTGCAAAAGAGGAGGAAATCAAAGACAAGGGTGGTAAATATCACATTTACATACCAGTTTACATGGAGTTGCATATTTGAGGGCAAATGCAGTATTTATTATCTTTGCCCATGATTTCAGCCTCTTTTGCACTTTTTTTTTGCACCCTATTAGCACTGAGTAAATTTGCTGAAAATCAAATATTTCGCGCAGTGGCGAGCGCTCCCACGCGTACATGTCATCAGGTACGCTTTTGATTTATAATTTTTTTGTTGGCCTCCTCCAGTACTGCATATGTTTATCTTTATACTGGCATATGTTTATCTTGGGCACTGAAACCAGCAACCAGCATGCAATAATAAGCAGCCACTATACATTTCGTTGTTGAAAGGTAGCCGACATTGCAAGTTATAGCCTAGTTTTAGTTCAATTTCCACGCTTTTTTTGTCACCACCCTTCACCTGACTTAGAGTTACACTACAACGCAAGCTGACTACGACCTTAGCGATAATGCTTAAAGAGTACAATGATGCTTCCTTTTAAAGTACTTAATTTATTATAAAACAGGTTTTCCAATTGTACGGGGCCGTATAGATCTGCTACAGGTTCCAAAATGGTCAGATTCAAACTGTCAGACAGTCACATTTCCTCCATACCGGTTTTATCCCGATAAACAAGTTCATGTTCAAATAACCGTCAATCACATGAAGCTGAATGACTCTGTGACAGTCCACGACGCTGTTACTTCATGGACAGAAAGTATCAACACAAAAAACTTCACCGTCTGTGTCATGCAAACCGGGAGGAAAGAAGAAGGTGCGAATCCATTTGCCACCATTGATTGGGTGGCTTATCAAGGTGCACCGCCCGAAGGATTGACGGGAACGGTTGAGTTGCAGAAATGGTGGTCTGGTACCAAATGCGCAGATGTGACTTTTCCTACGGTGAGAGATTAATTGATGCAAGTCCCCAAGGCAAATGTTAGACTTTCGTTCATCAGACAGCTTTAATCCACGCCGTCTTTAAATTAAAAAATAACGTATCTTTACGACTAGGAAGAAAAGAGACGATTGCTACAATAAATAACAAGGCAAAGTTAGGTAATAAATAAGAAGGGGAACTTACTCAGTGATTAGTTGCGTGTAATTTTGCAGCAACATTCATCTTAATATGACTTCAGTTGTTGTCATTGTGTTTTTTTGGTTTTTTCTTCAGGGCAAGTTTGCTGAGGCGCCAATAGTCCTTGTGACATCAGAGCACCTGAGGACTGGTAAAGAGTATGATGCTGCTCTCATTTGGATTGAAGACGTAACTAAGGACTCAGTTAAAGTCTGTCTTCGTGAAATGCAAAACTTTGACGGTAGACACCAAGATATCACTGTGGTACGTTCTAAGTGATTTTCTTAGAAACTGGAACGCCAATGTCTGCAAAATTTGTGAGGATTGTTGGTCTGTTAACCATAACAGCGCGGTTAAGATGAAATGGCGTTGATAGCTTTAAAGATCGTCCGGGCGAGTGATGGTTCAGTCGAAAGAAGGGAACTGCAGAAAGAAAAACATAAAAAGAAACAGAAATATAATAATAATGAAAAGAAGAAAAAGAAGAAAAAAAAAACTGAATATCATCAGAGGGAGTGAATTTTAAATAGCACACAAATTGGTCTGCCTTTTCCCCATGCTTCCCTTCCTGACGTTTTTACGCGATTCCCCCGATGTCGTAAAAAATTGTGGATTTGCATCCTTTCCTTGACTTTCTGCGCTCTTTGTTAGTTCTAATCTCGTACCCAGATCTCCCACGGCCAGTGTAAAACAGAGTGAGATCTGGGTACGAGATTATGTTAGTTCACCAATTTATAGAGTTCAAAATGCTTAGGTTCACTAAAAGGGCCTTAAAAATGCAGTTGATTTTAAATAGATTTTCTGTGGGTATATTACGAAACTGTTACAAGTATGAGTGGCATCATTTTTGTTTTTTTCCTCTTTTCACGGAACTGGTTTGCCTTCTCCAAACTGCACAAGCCTCTTTTCACTGAACATGGTGTCATAAGTTTTCCAAATACGAACCCACCTTCGGATAAAATGAACAATGCTTATTGTGAGGTGAGAAAAGAATTCTTTGCAAAATTATAAGCATAAGCGTGCTATTCACAGGATTTTCCCTCACAAATATTTAGCTTACTTACATCACTGTTTATATCTTCAAAGCACTTATAGTCATTATACACTGTGCGTGGTAGAGATCAAATTAACCAGAAAAGCTAAGAAGCTGGTCCACAAAATAATGTTTGAAAAACGTTAATCAAAATATTAAAAGGGCAGTTCGTTCTGTTAAAATAATTAATCGCAAATATTGTTTGTCCAATCGTGACTTCAAAAATAAACACAACCGAAGGTAACTACATTTAAAGGAAACAGTGTTAAACGTTGTATGTTTCTCTTCCATGGCAGTTCGTCGCATTCACGAGAGCTTATAACTCGACTCCGACAGTCCTTGTCTCAGCCAATCACAGCACGACAGTATCTGGGAATTCAGCACCGATCCACAACGGAATTACAACTTGGATCGAGGTAAAAGTTTCCGTCATGGGGCGAATGTGTAGGGATGTGTCCTGGCAAAAAAAATTCAAACCGAAGCTCGACGAAAGATAAAACTGAACAGAGTCACGCTTGAGGCGATAATAGAAGTGGCTCAAAAAAGGACCAAGAAAATTTGAGATTGCTTATTGGCTAACTTCATGTTTTCGATCGCGAATATAATTATGTAGGTATTATTCATTAAAGTTAGAATAATATCTTTAAATACTCAGGCGCCGCGGTGGTCTCAAACTTTAGATCTGACAGTACGGGTTTAAACGTTACCGTATTTTTTTTCATGGAACAAGAAATCATTTGCTGTCTTCATCAAACTGTTTGGGCCTTATACTCCCGTGTGAAATACCTCCATGGAATTCATGGATTTCCATGGAAAATTCTCCATGGAATTCCATGGAGGATTAGGACATCAATTTCCATGGAATTCCATGGAAATTTCTCCATAGATTTCCATGGAAGATATTTGCATGGAGGATTAGGACATTTCCAATGGAATTCCAAGGAAAACATTAGGGCACCAATTTCCATGGGATTCCATGGAAATTTGTGCATCGACATTTTCCATGGAGGATTAGGACATTTTCTATGGAATTCCATGGAAAAGTTCCATGCAATTCCATAGAAACTACTCCACCGATTATTCCATGGATCTCCAGGGAGTTTCATGGAATTCACAGGAATTAGACATGTAAAATATCCAGTGAATCAAATGGAATACATAACAGATTTTGGTCCACTGCAATTTATTTAATCAATTTAAAGACATCAATCAAAACTTAACATGCTTTTGGAGGAAAATTTGACATACTGTAGCTTAACAAATTAATGTTTACTTGTGACTATATACATTGCAGTTTAGAATGCAGCAATCATATTAAAGTAGCTTAAATGAAAAATTTAGATTTAATATAAAGCAAGGAATCTTGGCCTGGTGTTTAAGAAAAGTAACACGCGAACAGACGCATAATTGAGAGAAAAAAATAAGCTAATACTTGAATGCATAAACCGTCAGTATGTAAGACTTAAACATGGCTTTATTTAATGCGACGAAAAAGGGAACCGCTACTTATTTCCTCGATCAGAACCATGGTATTTAGTTATAGCAAAGTCCTACCTAATCCTTGGGAAAAAACGGCGACAACCACAATTATAATTTATCAGTCTCTTGCATAGTTTTTACGTAGCAGGCATGAAAATTCTAAATATGATATTTCCTCTTATGCATCGAAGTAGTCCATCGAAGTACAGTCTTCGATTTCTAATTCTGCCAGAAGTAGTAATTATTCCAAAGGATTCCAAAGGCAATTTGCAGGAAAGACCACATTCATATCTGTATAAACAAAAGATGGAAACTTCATATTAAAACCGATAAACAGCACCCGAAAACTCACCCTTCTAAATCTAGCAGAGACATATAAATCGAGCGGACGAATTCAGTAGAGCAACCAAACACGAGTTGTGTACATATTAAGCTTACCTTCCTCTTTAACGTGCGATCCTGCTGAGTCATTGTTTAATCGAAGTCGATTTGAAAGAAGCCAAATGTAAGCAACCTCACAAATGATATTTCGCGTTGAAAATGACATCTTTTTCGGATGCATTCATCGCAAAGACAAGCCGTTTACACAACACTGTCGTACTGCTCAGAAGTCCGCCTAAAGATTCGAACCAAGAAACTGATCTTCTACGCATTTCTATTGGTTCAAAAGCTCCACGTGATCGCGTAAGTCACTAAGCGGGGAGGCTTGGACGCCAGTTCAAGCACCAAATATGGCGTCAAATCAGGGCTCGATCGTGGAGATGTCTGTCTTTAAAGGCTTTAAATTGTGGTCCCTTTCAGAGTTAATTGTACTATTCCGACGCTGTAGAAGAGTAAAGCAGTGAGAGGAAAATATTGCATTGTTCTCCTAGGTGAGGGAACCTTTTAAAAAGGCAGCAGGCCTATTCATAGTCTGATCTTAGTGTCGTCACGCAACGCTCCTCCCCACTAAAAACGGCTGTGTAGCAGACTAGCCTATCCACGGATGCGGCAAAAAACTCTAATATTGCTTGTGTAGGTTCGCCGAAATACTCCATACAAAGCAATCTCATCAATCAGGTTCGAGTAATAGGGAAAATCTTAGCTCTCAACCAAAACACACTTCGATACCGAGAAGAGTTATGTGCCTAAGTGGGATCATTTCCAGTACTGGCTATTTAAGTACGGGATCCGTACATCGTCTTGTGTTTGCTATTTATACGGGATTCCGACTAAACTGATTAGATCTATTTAAGCACTGACTCGAAACGGTTAGCCTCTTATTATTGTAACGGTTGTTGTTATATGAATAAAATCAAACTCCAACTAGCAGCGAGTTACTACTCCGTGGTAGAGTGGTTAGGCTACGAATTATGGATTCTACGCCCCTGGATCGGTTCTCAATCTTGCCACATCGAATTTTTCTTCTTTTCAAAATTTAACACTGAAATTTTTTCCTTAAAAATGGAACAGTGGTTGAAGAGACTTACACTTTCATGGAAATTTGTTGATCAGAAATTTCAAGAGACTTAGAAATTTCATATAAATTTCAAGTAGAGACTTGATCCCGTATGTCATAGCAAATACACGTCGGTGTACGGGTCCTGTACGAATAGCGGCACTGTGCCATTATGAAGCAACTGCATGTTGTTAATAACAGTGATCTTCTCATATTTTAAATGCAACTCTGATTTTAAAAGATAAATGGCAGACAGCCCTACTAAAAAATAATTTTCTATATTTATTTTTTTTCAACAGGATCATTTTTTTATTAAGCACACAAAACATTCCTCTTTATAGTTAGCAATAAAATCTCTTACACTGGGACTTTCAGCGTCGGTGAACAATACTTTTGCATTGTCTGTGTAATTTAAACTAAATGCACTATTTTGCTTTTAGAAAGCTTCCAAATGTTCCCTATTTTTCTATTCAATAAAAAGTGCAGACTTCAACATGTGGTTCACAAGTTGATGAGTTGCTTGATTACTGAATTTCTATGGATTTTCTCATACAAACTGCATGGTATTCTATCGAACTCCATGGACACGCTATGGCATTCCATGGAACTGCATCGGTACTTCAGGGAACCCCATGGCATTCCATTGAACTCCATGATATTCCATGGAATTTCATGGCATTCCATGGAACTCCATCACTACTTCATGGAACTCCGTGGAACCCCATGGCATTCCATGGAACTCCATAGATACTCCATGGAACTCCATGGCATTCCATGGAACTCCATGGATACTCCATGGAACTCCATGGCATTCCATGGAACTTCATGGATACTCCATGGGAGTTTCGTGGAATTCTATGGATTTCCATCGATTTCCATGGAATTCCATGGATTTCCATAGATTTCCATGGATTTCCATGGATTTCCATGGATTTCCATGGATTTCCATGGAATTCCATGGAGGTATTTCACACGGGCGCTCCTGCGCCACCATCATACCCCTTATTAGGGTAAAAAGGATATTTTGGATAACATTTGAACCTTTTAATTCTTTAAGCTTTTATAACTTTTTTATTTCTAAACCTTCCAATCTTTTAATTTTCTAGCGGTCTTTGCAAGCTTTCATCAAACCACGGTTTTCGGTTGGCGAATCTGTTTGCATTTCTATGTCACATAAAAAGACTGTAGGAGAAAGGTTTAATTTCAGAGACTATTCTAACATTCACTCCACGTTAATCCAGTTGTTTATGGTTACAACTGCATAAAATGTACCAGCTACGTTAAGTGTTTATTTTTTCAGAACATGAATACCTCTGCATTCAGAGTCTGTGTCAAGGAATTATACGGGACCAGATATGACCCCTTGTCCGTCAGTTATGCTGTGCTCACAGGTCTGTAATAAGTACTGAACTCATTTATGAAGTAGTTTTTAGCAAACATCTTACCCGATTCATGAGGAATTATAAATACTTTGGAAGTGCTCTAAACTAACACAAGCATATGGTTTGCGAGTCATGCCGAGTGAGAGTCAAGAGAGTAACAAAATTCCAGTCGCTTGTTGTTCAAATTTTCTTCTTTCGATTCCCCATTCACTGCTAGCAGCAGGGTACCATTTTGAAGTTCTTGTCTCAAAGAAATTAGGGACCTTAAGATGTGAGGACGGCAACGGCAGGTAAAACGTCACTTAAAAAGTGAATTCGGGGTTTTCAATCTTCATCGCGATTTTTCCATCTCGCTTACTTTGTCGAAAGTACGCTACTCCTCCTGAAGTTGAATTCCTAAGAGCCTTGACGTTAAGCCGAGAAAGAGAAGGAAAATTTGTTCATTTATCTTTGCCTGAATGCAGCGAAGCGTAATGAAACAAAAGATAAATGGTTTCTTGAATTCCCAAGCACAGGTGCATTTGTCGGCAGTGTGTTTTAAGTGCCGGCATGAGATTATGAGAACAAAGTGTGATATGTAAAGTAGCAAGTATATATTCGCTGAACAGTAAACAAGTTTCATTGTGGATTTTTACAAGCCGACAGTTAAATTCTTAGCTCGTTCTTCCTATCTCGTCCACATGGCGCGGGGCCGTCGTGGTCGCCCTGCTTCAGTTCGTTCTCATGTTTCGAGAGTCAACGCGGACATTGAAGACCCTGTTGCCCGGCCGTCCAGAGCAAGAGAACATCGAAGTTCAGGCCGTCGTAGTTCTCGTTCACATGTTGCAGCTTCTAGCGGTTCTGGCCGTAGTTCCTCGCCTTCGCGACGGAGTGTCCGCGAGCGTTCGCACCGTAGAAGTCGTTCCGCTTCTCGCAGCCCTGAGCCCCCAACTTGGGCGAAGGAAATCTTAAAGGCCCTGGAGGCGAAAACGGAGGAGGTCAAGGTTGTCAAGGAACAGCTCGACTCACTAAAACGCAAGTCTGCAGAGGAGGAGCCCGAGTTCAAATATAAGAGTAACAAGAAACAGTTCAAGTTCAACACTGACGTCAAGGATAAGTTCAATCAGATTTTAGAGAGGGCTGGGGCGGATGACGCGATCACTAAGATTGCCAACGAAGGTATGTCACTCCTTGATAACAGAAATAAGCTTTTTTCTATTGCTGACCGGGATGGCTGGGACGTGGTAGAATATTTTGAGGCGGACCCACTCACTAAAAATGACGAAGAAGAAAAGAAACTTCGTGTCGCGCGCAAGGAAGCAGAGAGGTCTCGGGAGAAGCGAAATCGAAAAAATAGCCTGAGAAGCAAAATGGGGACTCGTTTTAAGTCTCAGTCTACATCTTCCAAAAGCGGCCCCAGTGTAAATTTTGGCCCGTCACATAGAATCGTGGATTTTCGCCCGGATGTCGGTCAGCTTTTGGTTAATCCTGTACCGGAGAAAAAAGCTTCTGTTTATCGCTGCTTTGGTTGCGGCAAAGCAGGCCATTTCATCAAGGATTGTAAAGTCTCTTCTTCCGCTAAATGACTAGCTGACTCTGATTTTGACGAATTTTCGGAGCGCGGCGAGGCTGAACTTGACACGGGCGTTTCCTCAGTATTTTGGATTAGAGGCCGCTTGCGCAAGTTTTTGCATGTTTGGCGTTCTATTGGGGCCTCTTCTTTTGTTCTTAGTGTCATTGAAAGCGGTTATAAGTTACCATTTGTTTCAATTCCAGTGAAGTATTTCTTTTGTAATCATAAAAGCGCTGTTGATAATAGATCTTTTGTTTGTGAGGCTATCGAGCAATTGTTGTTGGCGGGTAGCGCGGTGGAAGTCAAGCGTGACCAAGTTCATGTTTGCAGTCCCTTAGGTGTAGTTCCTAAAAAGAATGGCAAACTTCGATTGATTCTTGACCTTCGCTTTCTTAACAAGCACCTAGCCAAGCGTAAGTTTAAGTTCGAAGACCTCCGAGTCGTGGCGGAAATTCTTCAGCCAGATGATTGGTTTTTTACTTTCGATCTTCGTAATGGCTACCATCATGTTGACATTTTTCAAGAGCATTGGAAGTATTTGGCTTTTTCGTTTACTTTCGATGGAAAGCCGCGCTATTTTTTGTTTTGTTCGCTTCCTTTTGGTTTAAGTACGTCTCCTTACGTTTTCACCAAATTGCTAAGACCAGTTGTTGCACACTGGCGGTCGCAAGGCATTAGGATTTCTGTCTATTTGGACGACGGTATCGGCGCCGATTCAAGTAAAGATTCGTGTTCTCAGGGCGCGCAACTAGTGCGAGGCGATCTTGATCGCCTTGGCCTGTTAGTGAATGAGGAAAAGAGCAATTTTGAACCGCGCCAAAAAGGGGAGCACTTAGGCTTTATTTTGGACCTTAGCAAAGGAGAATTTAGTATCCCACCAGGCAAGATTGATCACCTGTTTAATCTGGTTTCACTGCTTCTTGACGATGTTTCACCCACGGCTAGGGAAGTGTCTCGTATTACGGGTACCCTTATTTCTATGGAGCTCGCATTAGGTCCAGTTGTGCGTTTGCGCACCCGAGCCTTGTACGCAGTCCTTAATAGCGTTCATAGCCTTAGCTGCAAGGTGGCTTTAACGCGTGAAGCTGTAGAGGAACTTAATTTTTGGAGAGATAATTTCTTTCGTTTGTGCGGCAAACCAATCTGGAGGCCCTCCCCGAAGATAGAGCTTTTGTCTTATTCTGATGCCAGCAATGTGGGTTGGGCGGGATTTATTGTTCAATTTGGTACGCACATCGCTAGAGGGAACTGGTTGGGTTCCGAGGCCCTATGCAGCTCTTCTTTCCGCGAGATTCGTGCAATTAGATTTGTTCTTCAGTCGTTTTCCGGTCTTTTGGCGGGCAAGGAGTGCAAGCATAGATCTGACAATCAGAGCGTCTGCAGTATTTTGTCCGTCGGCAGTAGTAAGCCTCATTTGCAAAAAGAAGCGGTTGCCATTTACAATTTGTGCCATGAAGCAGGCATTCGCTTTTCTGCGGAGTGGATACCTCGCCACTTTAATTTCAAAGCTGATTATTGGTCGAAAGTTGTCGACGCCGATGATTGGATGCTCAACCCTGTCCATTTTCGCCAGTTGGATACTCTGTGGGGACCCCACACCGTAGATCGTTTTGCGAGTCATAATTCTTTCCAGTTGCCCAGGTTTTGTTCTCGATGGTGGTGTCCTGGGACCGAAACTGTTGATGCTTTTACCGCCAGCTGGGGAGGGGAAAACAATTGGTTGGTCCCCCCAGTCTTCCTTATTCCCAGGGTTATCAATCACATGAAAGTGGGTAAGAACAGGGCACTCTCATTATCCCCTTTTGGCAATCTGCTCATTGGTGGCCGTTGGTGTCTCGAAGCCCCGGGATTTTCCACCCTTTTGTTCTTGACTGGCGGGAGATTCCTTTACATGAGTCTACTTTTCTCCCTGGTTCCGCAGCCGCGGATTTTTTCGGGCATGGTATTCCCTCGTGTAGGGTATTTGCTTTGAGAATTGCTTTTCCTTAGTTTTGCTGTAGAACGTTTTTCGGGTATTAGATGAGTACCTTGAACGAGTTGTTCAGGCTAATTATTTGTTTTTGTTTTGTCTGAGCCTTTTTGGCCTAGGTGTGGGCCTTTGCTCTGTGCAAGTCAGTGGACTTGGAACTGTACTAGTGCGCACGAGTTGTGCAGCTGAAGCAAGCCGAGAGGGCAGTGCCGACACAGTAGTGTGTTCATTTTAGAGTCAAGTGGACTCCTATCCTTTGCGTGGATTTGCTTACCAGTTGAAGCCTCCATGTGTTGGAGTGTGTACTGGTGCTGTGTTAACTTGCCATGTGGGCAGTTTTCGTTGCAGACGATGTGTATCTTGCGCGTTTAGTGCTGTGTAGCAATTGGATGTTGTTCCTGTCTTTAAAGTGCCATGTTTTGGACATTGTTGATTTTCACTTTAGGCTTGTCGCCTTACCAACGGAGCAACGCGGAGATTCAGAGGCTTGTTGAACTGTTAAAGACTGTCATACTTAATGACTGTGCCGCTTCAACCGTGTCTTCGTATGCAGGGGCAGCCAATCGATGGATTGACTGGTGCAAGTCTTACTCGTTTCCTCCTTTACAGTCTAACCCAACCGCAGTTGCTCTCTACTTAACAAGTCTTTCAGACCGTGGCTTATCTCGCTCGTCAATCCTTGGAGCAGCTTATGGCATTGCATGGCTACATAAGAAACTTGGATTTCCTAATCCTGTCGACGATCCGCTCGTTTCTCAGACCTTGGCTGGTTTTAAACGCCTCCTGGCTGGCCCATCTAAGAAAAAGCAGCCTATTGAATCTCATCACGTCAGGGCGCTAATTCGTTCCTATGGTCACCCTCGTGCTTCTCTACCGAACTTACAAATGGTGTCGCTGGTTGCGCTTGGTTTTTGTGCCTTCCTACGTTGGTCAGAGCTGCGTGACTTACGTGCCTGTGACTTAAAGTTTTGCGCCACCCACATGTCTGTTTTCCTAGACAGACGTAAGAACGATCAATTCCGTCAGGGATCTGTGGTTAAAGTTGCTCGTTTACCTTCTAGCTCTTGTCCAGTGAAACTGCTAGAGTTATTCCTTGAGCGCGGAGAGCATCAACCATCTCAGTCATTATTTTGTCTCTGCAAGAAATTGGGTAGCGGGTACAAGCTGCGACAAGCTCCTCTGTCATACTCTCGGGCGCGGGAACAGTTTCGCCAAATGATTTCCGAACTTGGTTTAGACTCAAACGAATTTGGTTTACATAGCCTTCGTTCAGGTGGTGCTTCCCAAGCAGCACGCAGCGGAGTTTCTGGGAGAGTATGGCGTAGGCATGGTGGTTGGCGCAGTATCCAAGCCGCAGATGGTTATGTCGATGAATCTTTGGAAAATACCCTTGTGGTATCTAGAAATTTGGCTCTTTAATTTTCAGTATGTGATTTGCTTGATAAACATTGTGCGAGTTGTGTTGTATGCAGCAATATGGAGAGATTTACATTTGCCCAATTAATTCTGATGGCTTAACGATGCTTGATGACACAGTATCCTTGCCGCAGGTGGATATGCTTAATAATTTAAGGACAGTACCCTTATGGTATCCAAGCAATTAGCTATTTATTATACGGTAAATATGTTTGCTTAATGAACATTGCCTTATCTTGTATCCTTATATGCTTTTGCCACTGATTGTGAATTGTCTGCTTATCCCGCACCGCATTTCTGGTTGTCAGTTTTTTGGGTGCGGGGAATTCAAGAATTGTTCATTTATCTTTGCCTGAATGCAGCGAAGCGTAATGAAACAAAAGATAAATGGTTTCTTGAATTCCCAAGCACAGGTGCATTTGTCGGCAGTGTGTTTTAAGTGCCGGCATGAGATTATGAGAACAAAGTGTGATATGTAAAGTAGCAAGTATATATTCGCTGAACAGTAAACAAGTTTCATTGTGGATTTTTACAAGCCGACAGTTAAATTTTTGTTCTTTTTTATATTTTGATTGTAATCCTGTAATCCATTTCCTTGTAACGATTTTAGTTGTGTTTTCCTGATGATTGACAGTTATTGTAAGTGGTTTTGTTTATTCAATTTACTTTGGCCGCATCAAACGTATACAGTTTGTTTGATTTTTTGGTGTCTAAACAGTGTAAACAGTTGTTTTTGTTTTGTGATTAGTTGGTTAGTTCAATAAATGGGCTAAGAATTGTCTGCTTATCCCGCACCGCATTTCTGGTTGTCAGTTTTTTGGGTGCGGGGAATTCAAGAATTCGTCGTTGTTTGTTTACGTCCTCTAAAAACATGAAACTAGGCATTTTTACGTTGTAGTCGTGCAACGACTGCTAAGAAATGTAGAAAAAAAGCGTGATGGCACGTGCATAGTTGTTGTTTTACTATAATTAAACCTATTGCTTTTTGGCCGTTCTCATTGCCGTCGCCGTCGTCGGATCTGAGGGTCCCTAATAACTCATAATGACAGAAGACCCCAGTTGCCGAAATGAAAACCATCATGCATCGAACAAACGTTAAAAGTTAGTGTTGCTTCAGAATTTTTACTCTAATTTGAAAAAGTGATCCCTCTTTCATCATTGTGACACCGCTCCTACTCTCCTTCAAGATAAAAATAATGATGATGGTCTACTCGTTGCCCCGAAAAAAACGTTAATCATTTTTAAATATATTTTCTTATCAACCCTTGCAACAATACTCCTACAAAAGTGCCGCTAAGGATAAATAATATCTATCAATCCGACCATAATCATATTTACTATATAACAATTTATATATCAGCAATCTAAATCTTTTCCCCTTTTTACATTTTGTTAGATATTTGTGATCCTGGATGGAACTATTTCGACGGCTTTTGCTATTTCACAAGTAAGACTTGTCAAAATTGGACCACATCACTGGATAAATGCCGACAAGAAAACTCAGTTCTTGTTGATGTCCAAAACAATGAGGAAAATGTGTTTTTACAGCATCTTCACAATGGAGCAAAATCCTGGCTGGGAATGAATGATATTTTCACAGAGGGCTCCTTCACTTGGGCAGATCGTGGTAATGGGAACTTTACAGCTTGGGCCAAAAACCAACCCAACAATTTTCGAGATGAAGACTGTGTACATACACTTGGTGTTGAATACAAATACGAATGGAATGACGTGAAATGTAGTGACTGTCATCAGTATACTTGCAAGAAAGGTATAGTTTTTCATGCATGTTTACGTGTAAGGTTATGGTCATAAAAAGAGATTACTATCTCTGAAAATTACATGATTAAATGATATCTTGTTATTAAACAGAGACAAACAAGACAGTTGAAAAAAAAAAAAATTAAGTGATGCAATGAGTGAACTGATGGATATGTTGCGGTGGGTCATTCTTGGTGTTAAAGCCTGTGAAGTTTTTCTTTGTTTTCTATTTTGTAGCTACTAGTTATAGCTATCACTAAGTGCCAACGAGCAAAGCTGTCACTTATTCTCTATTTTCCAATTCCCCATAATACACTCTGTTTGCCCCCCAAATTTTGCATAAACCATTGTTTTTAAATGCTCCTGGGAGTATTGCATTTTCCCAAGAGCATTTTAAGACAATAAGTTATGCAAAATTTGGGGGGCAGACAGAGTGTATTATGGGGAATTGGAAAATAGTCAATTGTTGGTTTTCACATGACGTCACTAAAATTCAAACTAAAAAACTATCGATCCTACCGTGATTTTGCTTTCACGATGAATTAGAGCAGCTGATAACTAATTTTCATACAAATTTTCGCTTCAAAAGGGTTCTTGGTTTTGTGAGAGAGTACGCTTGAATTTCTAAGCTTTTGCGTGACGCGGCATTTACATGACGGCCAAGAGAGCTGTAATGTAGGTTAAAAAAATGACTTATCTCAGGAAATTTTGCTATCTAAACAGTTCATGTATCAGAAAAAGTATTATGAGTTAGAAAAAGTATTATGAGTTTCTCGAAGAAAAAATTCACGCTTCTACTGCTTCTGTAGCAGAACTCAGTAACAGATGTTTCTGTTGGTTTCCGTCCGCCATGTTGGAGCTCATCCAGGTGAACACCAGCAAGGCGTCTCTATACTATTTAAATCTCTATAGGTTTGGGTAAAACATTTCTTCGGATATCTCGTATACGAAATATTCCTCTGACCTGAATCTTGGTAAGGGTCTCTGTATATGTACCTCCTTTCATTTCCCAGATTCGGGACTTTATCTATTGAACGGTTTTGATTTTTATTTTGATCTGTTTTGAATGGCGTGACACTGAAAACCAGCAATAGCGCGCACTGTTCAATGTTTTTAGAAATGTCATGAATTACAGTAATTTATAAAGAATAGATTGAACTTAATTCGATCGCATAAGTGAAAATTACCTTGAAACGGGTGCGACCTTAAAGCAAGGGGCACTCATATACCATCCTACTGCCAGGCCAGTACCTCAAGCATGAGTACAGTCCTATCACTAATAATTACTGATCCTCATAAAATTCTATTGTTCTCTCTCTTCATTAAATCAACGATTGCAGTCTTTAAGATGCCAAAACAACTGTCTGAGGAAAACGGGAGCGGTCCTTTTGTCAGTAGGGAAATTATCAGGGGTAATATACACCTATTTCAATTAAGGTTGCTCCCGTGAACCATGTTTCATGGCCTGCAGTGCACTATGGTAAACCAATTTTGTAGCGGAAAGCTTAGTCTTGTTCACGTTCCTTGAAATAATGCAGACCATTTGTGAAAAGGTGTTCAAGTCCATTATTGGAATAAACACCCCATCATGACGTGGCGTTTATTCGAGGGCGGCGTTAAATCGAATAAATACGGTAATTAAAGAATTGATAGCTGCTGTAATTGCAGTAACTAAACATGGTATCTTTCGTACATTACAGATCTGAATGAGTGCAGCAGGGACAAGTATTATTGCCATCGTTTTGCCACCTGTTCGAATAATCGTGGTTCCTTCACTTGCACTTGTGACCTTCAACAAGGTTTTATCGGGGATGGCTTTGAGTGCAACTTAAATTATGCAAGTAAGTGATCTTATGTAAAGAATTAATTTTACAATGCCGAAGTTTAAAGATCACGAGAAGGGCAATTTTATATCATTTTCAACCACCGAGAAAACGGTTTGAAAACAAGGACAGGAAATTTTTTGTAAAATTAATTATTAATCTGTAACATGAGAAATCAGTTTTAAATTTGCAGGCCTTCTGCTACAAGCTGATTTTATATGACAAATGAAGGGGTGTTCGAGCAACTCGCTCGCTTGGCGTAGAGTTACCAGGTATCTGGGCCCAGTTGTTCGAAGGCCGATTAGCGCTTAACCCAGGGTTAAATTTAACCCGGGTTTCTATTTCGTTTGTTAAAAAACATTTTCTCGGATAATTTTCTCTGTTATTTTTAAGAGCATCCAATCATCAACTTGTTGACAAAAAGACTAAAACTGAAATTACTGTCTAAGCTTTTATTTCTGAATTCAAATTTCCCACTAACCCTGACTTATCTTAACTCAGCTTTGAACAACTCGGCCCTGATTTACATTAGCTTACATTTCGGGATTCTTTATTCTTCGCAGCAGCTCATATGTTTTCTTCTACAGCATCACTTTCCGACTGCTGCTGAACATAACTACAACATAACTGCACTCCACTCTAACTGCGCCAAATATTGCGAAAAAGGCTTAATAAATAACTTAACGTTCGGGCTTGCTGACAGTGAGAGTAACGAACGCACTTTCCTAAGGAGTTTAGGGATTTCCTGTTGATCACCAAAGTGGAAAAAACAAACCTATCAGATATCGTAATGACATGAGCAAGAAACCAATGAAAGCTTGACAGCTGATACCACCGGGCTCCACCGTAAACCAAAACAGGAACTCTGATGTAGGTAACAATCACGGTCAGCGATAATCCCTAAACGTGCCCGATTTGGGGCTGACACTCAAATTTTAATAAATGACAATTATGATGAAAAACTACTAAGAAAGGTAAATAATAGAATTGAAAACCTGTCGATACAAAATACGTATGAACCTTGATCTACAAACCTAATCATAACGAGACTCTGTAAGGTACGAGTGTAAAGTCAAGTGCAAACATGAAATAGACAAAAATAACCTACAAAATACGGCTTCACAACAGGAAATGGGACGTAGCAGTACAGCTGTAATTCTTACTTTTCCCTTTTGCCGAGAATTTTTCCGCTACCTTAAGTAAACAAGTGTTGGGACCTGAGGACCATACATCGCGCGTCTCAGTCAAATCTTGAAAACTGGAATAGTAAGTGACAAGAAATAATTACTCTCGACATATCATAAAGAACGTAAATGCAACCTCACCTGAGAAACAGGTCCTGCAAGGTTAAAGCAAAACGTGCATGAAGTTTTCCAAACTCCCGGCCGTTATGCGGCGCTTTCCTCATGCCAACCCAAAAAAAATAAACAAACCATCAAACAAAATCTGAACAGCAAAAGAATTTTGATACCTTCGTCTTTACTTGTAATCTCTCGATAAGCATTGTTTATATTATTTTGGGGTAGTTTTTGATCGTCAAGGGGACAGTACAAGTTGGGTTTGAAAGGACTCAATGATTTCATCTATTTCAGCTCTATTTAGGACAACCTGTTAAGATGCATGAAAAACGAGTAAGGGTAATTTGAGTGAGCAATCTCAGACTCTGGTAAAGTGCTTCAAATTTTGGTGCAAGTTTACAACAAAAATGATCAGTCATTCGGACCAGCTTTCGAGTTCCAGTATGCCCTGTTATGGTAAATTTATACGCCAAAGTTAATGATAGTTATGGTAATAAAATAATATTAGGAATAACTAAATCCTCAATTTGTCTTTTATGCTGTTCTTTGGCATCTTATTCAGCTACATGCCCTGTTCGAATGGTGGGACAATTTTGGACCAAATCCCCTCCTTCTGTCGGTGTTTTTTCCTCATAATTTACATGTTCCTTCATGTAAAAATTTAAATATCGGGTGTGGTGTTGCAGAGGGTGTGATTGCTAAATCCCTGCTGCAAAAGACACCGAAACTGAATGCATAAATGAAACCATAAGCAGTCCTGGTGCATTCAGGATATAAGTATCGTGCGTTGTGATTGGTTGAGATCAAAACCAAAACAAAGTTAATCTGGCCGAGAGCTACTGGAGATGAGTAGAAGTGAAACATTTTTAATTGCTGCCACTTGTAATGCGGCTATCGGCCAAAACGAAATTAAGTAGTGCGAAATCACTGCACGAAAAGATAGCATAAATAAAATAATTTATTCAGCACATCCTCTTGCACTCTGGAAGAGGGGAGCGAATTCTTCACCGTACAAACTCACCATACAAACGTCCTGATCCTCGAACCGAAGCCAAAGAAAATGCTTAAACTACATCGCATCAGATATAAATCTTGTATGAAACAAAATCATAGATAAATGACATGAAATAATTTTGAAATCAATATGCCTGAAACAGGTCAGCTTCATGACCTCTCAACGTGAGACCAGCCGCAAAAAGAAAATTCGCTGTGGTCAAGGTTTTCAAAACACTAAATGACCGGCGGTCCTATATGTTCTCAGTAAATTTCACGAAAAAAAACAGCTTATCTAAATAAGCTACTTTAATCGATTAACAAAAGTCAAGCGATCCTGAAATGCTTCATAAATGTCAACTTTAGCGTTTGGTTTACGCTGGGCTCACAAAACGAAACCATGTTTTGTGATACTCGGAACTTTTTTCAGGTCGACTGCCGGTCAAGGTTTTCAAAACACTAAATGACCTGCAGTCTTATACTATTTTCAGTAAATTTCACAAATCGAATATTAAAAATCCAGCTAAACCCTGAAACTATCATATTTCGCGTGCATGATCCTGCATGGTTTTTTCGATTTGTGAAATTTACTGAAAATATAGGACTGCCGGTTGAAAACCTTGACCGGCAGTCGACCTGAAAAAAGTTCTAAGTCCTATATTTTCAGTAAATTTCACAAATCGAAAAACTACCAGGATCCAGATCTCGACATATGATAGTTTCAGGGTTTAGCTGGATTTTTAGCTGGGGAGGGTGGCTTTGGGCAAATGACGTATCGGTCCCCAGAAAGGTCACCTCGGGACTCCCTGGACGGATTTTTTTTGTACAGTGCCCAGGCCTCATTTTCTTGGCCGCGCGTTGATCTGGCCCGGCTACTTCGGCGAGCATGTTCTCCGTCTTTTTGTATTATATCCTTCGAATTTGTCAAAGTCTGTGGGATTTGTTTCTCTATCTGAGAAAGCTTCCTTGGTTTCTATATCTGCTGCTATCCTATTTCTACGATCCTGGCATCTTTATTTTCCGTTGGAGTTCGAATTTCGTGGAAAAAGTTGTGTTGAAAGGGGGCATGGCGGCGAAAATGGCATCTCGTGTCTCCTACCTTACATTATACATCGGTCACCTGCGGTCATAGCGAACTCGAAAATGGACTATTACAAAGAGCAAAGGAAATGACCTGTAAATGTCACACAAACAACAGCAAAGATAAGACTGATTCGCTCAGTTAAAGTTTGGAATCCTCCACAGCTTAATCTACGGATTTTGGATTTAAGAACTAATAAAAATATGCAACGCCTTGCAATACGAACAATTCACGAACAAATAAGGCGCGTAATATCGGCGTCATTTTCGATAACACCGTAACGATGTCTTTTCATATTAACAACATAGTTAAAGTGGCATTCTACCACCTTAGAAATATAGCTAAGATTCGTAAGTATATCAATGTCACAACGGCTGAAGTTCTTGTGCACGCATTCATAAATTCGAAGCTGGATTTCTGCAACTCGCTTTTACGTGGTCTTCCAAAGTATGAAATTAACAAACTGCAAAGTGTCCAAACCGCTGCAGCGCCCGTGATCGCCTGCTTACGTAAGTTTGATCACATAAGTGATACTCTAAAAGAGTTGCACTGGCTACCAGTGGAGCAAAAATAATCTTTAAGATTAATCGTATTTGTTTTAAGATACTCAGCAGTTTAGCTCCTGATTCTTTGGTTGACCTAATCCCTGTTTATGAACCTGCGAGGTACCTTCGCTCATCTTCAGACAAGTGGCGTCTTGTTATTAAACCCTATAACTTAAAGACATACGGTTACGGGCTTTTTCAGTCATTGCCCCTATACTCTGGAACGATTTGCCTATTGACATTAGATCGCTCGATGATCTAAATAAGTTTAAATCTAAATTGAAGACCTTTCTTTTTAAGCGAGTTTACGAACTATCTTAGGTTTTTTATTCCTGTATTTTTGTGACTATGTATATATATATGTAAATGATTTTAGGATTTTTATTTTTTATCCAGACCTTTTTGAAGCATTGTAAAGCGCTTAGCACTGAAAAAGATAGGCGCTATCGGTAAATATTTATTATTATTATTAACAATTCCAAATTAAACGAAACGAAGGATCAGTTTAGAATACGATCCACAAAACGCTCAAACACTGAACCAGTAATGGCCCCGAAATTACACACGTCACAGATTTTCAAAGGCCTTACATATGTTTGTTTGAATAAACAACAAGCAAATTTACTCTAGTATCTAGGAGAGTAATTTTTTCAAAACCAGAAAAAATTATTACACACCTGAAATTTTCAAGAATTCAAAGACCACTCCACTCAGAATGCATGAAAATCACAACTGTTGTGACGTTCGGCAGATCTTTCTCTGCTTTGCGGAGACGTACGCCATCTTTCTTTGTTTCACATGTTCCTCTGATGGTCCTTTGCAAATAACGCGTGGTCTCATGGGATATGAAAGGAAACAAAATAATGGCGGCGCAAAAGCGTTGCAAATAATGATTTTTAGAAAAATGTTAATAAAAATGTTAAATTTCATTGTTTTTCTGTGGATAAAGCCTCAAAAAATGAGGCACCAACTTAAAGTACAAAACATTGGACACCTCTATACAATTTTAAAGGGACTCATTTTCAAAGTGATCAAAATATCTCGAAACAAAATTACTGAAATAACAAGACATTCCTTGCAAAAAAAACTAATACAAATTCACCACGACTAACAAATTCGAATTTTAAACTTCAATAGGACATGACAGGCTAAGGTAGCTTAATTCCAACTTGTTCCGACTGTAAGAAAATAAGACAGTCTATTTTCTGCAACTGACTCAACATTGCTTTACTTTCAAGTGCTACTTTTCCTCGTCAACTGCATCCTCGCAAGGCAATTCATTGCATATAACCCCTACATACATTCAGAATCTAGTTTCTTTGAAAAAGCAAAGCAGATATAACTTCAGATCGTCTGGTTGGATGTTTTGCTAACGTCGCCAACAATAAGAACAAAGGTTCAGCAATAAGCGATGGGTCCTTCCAGGTGGCTGCGCCCAAGTTATCGAATGCTTTATAAGACCCACCCTTTAAGATCTGCTTATTGTGAACTGAATTTTTTAAAACGTTATCGCCGAATGGACCTTTTGCGCCCAACAGTTTAATTTTCTCCGCCAAAAACTATCTCCAGAGTAGCTATTATAAAAACTACGAGCGCAGCCATTGCTTTTTTTCTCTTCTCCTCCTTTCCTTCTCCTCGCTGTTTCTTTTTCTCCTTTCGATTTCCTTCGTTTCTGTAATTTTGAAACATCTCGGACTTAAGAAACCTGCCTTTTGACACCTTTTCACTCAAATGACTACAAATTTCGTTTGGTTGGTTTTCAAAAAACTAGGTTAGATATATTTCTGTCATATTTTGTTATTATCATGTCATTATTTGTTTTCGTATATTGTAAATAGATTTTTAATGTTTTTATTACCTGTTAGTGTGAGGCGCATTTAATCATTGTTATGGATACTTGCGCAATCTAAGTGGATAAATTATTAATTAATATTGAATTGACGTTTTTAACACATTTAGGAATTCAAAATAGTATTCTTTGAAGTAGACTCAGGTTAACTTGGTACTGTTGTAGTTCTGAAAAACATGTATTAACGATTGTTATTAACGATTTTGAGAACAACGCAAAAAAATAAAATTTTAAAGTGTCCTTTTCTCTTGAAGCCGTTTTTTTTTTTTTTAGGCCTCGCGGATAAAAGCAACTTCCGGTCTTAGGCTGTTTCCTAAATCCGGCTAAATTAAATGGCTCTCTACATCACTCCGTACTATTGCTTATTTTTTTGTGTATATCTCGTAGGAGGATTGGCAGGCTCTGCTATTTTGGGAAATGATGTTAGCTACTTAACATATTTGAGCACTTTGCTCAAACCAGTCTCGAGCAAATCTTCACAATGGAGGCGCTGTTGGCGCGCGTCCGTGGACGGCTGGGCTGCCAGTACTTTTCACAGCCGATGCGACTACAAAGGACCAACTGTCACAATAATAAGAGTCGGGGGAAAGTACATATTTGGAGGGTATGCCAGCAGGTCTTGGGGTAAGTGGAAAGATTTTCTAAACCTGAGCGTGATAGCATGTAAAATTGTGTAAGGAAGAATTTGTAATGGCAATTTTTTTTTTTAGTACGTCTTTTTTTGCAATCACTTTCGTTACCGCTTACCATCAGACATTTGTGAATTATTAGGAGCTTAAGCAACCACGACGGGGAGGCCAGTGAAAATATCACTTAGGGCCTGTTTACGTGGAGGTGGGAGACCCTAGGTAGGTGAGGTAACCCGCCTATAATGCAGGTGGGATAAAAAAAATAACCATCGTTTACGTACAATTAACCTTATAACCCCACTATCCTGGGGTGCACTTTCTCAAGAATATTGAATGGTCAGTAAGCATGTAAATAAGAAAAATGCTGGCAAACCACGTGTTTTAGCGATTAGTGCACTACTACTCTCACTTGCTGCACTTACTACATCCTTCAGTGCTGTGGCTTTCTACTGTTACCTTTATGATGCAAAACCACCGCCAAAGTGAATTTTGCGCGAATTTGATGTATCACGAATCCGACCGCCGGCTTGAAGGGTCACTTCACCTATCATGTAAACGTGATTGAATTAAAATGACAGATTATATGGACAGGAGGGTCACCCCAGCTAAGTGGGCCATTACCATACCAACCTGCCCAACCTCCCAACCCCCCCCCCCCCCGCCCCCCCCACCCCACAGGCCCTTAAAAATTGCATTCAGGCTGCGTTTCAAACTTTATTCCTAGTATCGCCCTTATTCCATCTCGTTCAATTTGCCAAATGCTGGCAAAGTTCTTTTTTCGGGGTTAAATTCCAAAGGTCCCTGTCAAAGTTTAGAAAAAGAAATAAAAATCGTTGTCTTACGTTCAGGTACTCCATAGAACGTGAAATTAGGACGTTTCACGTCGTAGTCGTGCAACGTCATGGTAAATAATTTACGTTCCGACTCGTTGCGGTAGCTGTCATCGTTGACGGCCTTGACGGACAACGATCAATTAAAATAAATAAGGAGGGGAACGGAATTTTTTTAAGCTCAGTTTTTTTCAAATCCCCGGCATTTCTCTTATTATCCTTTTTTTTTTTCCATCACAACGTAATACACAAGTTTTTTTTTTTTTCTCTTGTTGCAACAAATTTGGAATATAGAGCAGGAGAAAGACAGAGAAAAAGAGAAAGTAGGCGGCAGGCCAGCGAAGCTCAACGAGAAAAAGGGCGACAGAGGTCTAGAGCGAGAGATAAAAAACACAGAAGACATATTTTTTTTTGTTGGAAGAGCAACATGAAAACTTTGTAGCGACGGTGACAAAATGGGAAATGCCAGTGGCCACCAATGCAAGGTGAAAATGAGCGGGCAGGGAAAAAAAAGTTGAACGAGAACACGTACGACATTTCCTCCATAAAACGTGTAACCAAGAAGTTTCTGGAAGTTTCACGTTGTAGTGGTGCAAAACAACAGTAAAGAATGTACAAAAAAGCGTGCTGTACTTGCAAAGTTGCTATTTTCGCTAATTAGACCGATTGCTATTTTTCACCGTTCTCCGGCGTTGCCTTCTCGCTTAGCACTAAAGGATTTTATATTTTGTTTGAACAAACCAGGGGTGGATCTAGGGGAGGGTGCAGGGGGTGCGCACCCCCCCTGAGATGACCTGCGGTTTTCTTATACAGCTGGTATTCTGCAAAAAAAAAACTATGTGGTTTATTGCTGTCGAAGTAGAGCAAGAGACGAGTGCACCCCCTCCTAAAAAAATCCTGGATCCGCCCTGCAAACTATAAATATTATCGAGAGCTTCGCTTTTGACCCTGGCTAAATCTATATACTATTTATATTTACCACTAAAACTCTAGAAGGAAATAACAACGAACAATTTTAACAAAGGTCACACGAAGCCGTTCACGCTTTCCCAGTGAAAACTGTGACAATTTGTCCTGCGACTTAGCTTGGTAAGGGAAAGATGCAAATACTGGACAAAAATTGCAAATGCAAATTCGAACCCTTGAGTTTGGTTCGTCAAAATGTAAATAACAATATTCGCACTGAATCAGTGTACTATTCATGCTATTCATGGAGGTATGTATGGTCCGCATTAGTTTGGGAAAATTAGCATAACGTCAAAAGAGTAAGGCCCCGTCCTCACGAATCCGGAGATTTTTGTATCCGCAATTTTTTTTATGCGAATACAAAAATATCTGCGTCCACACGTAGCGTATACGAATTGTATGCGACCGTCCACACGAATCCGATTCGTATCCGGACATCTCAAAGGATTAGTCAACAGAGCATGCGCATTACAAAGAAAGCTGAGCCTGCGATAATTTTGGCGCGAAATTCGCGGCTTTCTTTCTTTCTTTCTTTCTTTCTTGTTTGTTTACTTGAGGTTTCAACACGTGTGAGCTTGAAGAGCGAAAAAAATTCCTGTTAAAAAACACCATAAAAAATGTCTCAATTAAGAGAAAAACAGAAAAAAAACCAGCTAGGTGTCTTCCCGCTCTTTTGAGAAGTCTTTGGCGTCTGATTCCTGAATCAGATATGGCTAGAAGCGGCATAATGCTTAGACGTCTACTCATGTAGTTGAAGTTTAGATTTAACATTGCAACATTTAGTTCGAGACACGCTATTAGGCTTGAAAGTAGTCCTAGTAGCATTGAACACACAACGTTTCTGCTCGCCGCCATTTTGGAAAATCTCGCGCGGAAAAAGACTGGTTCTGATACTGTGACGTCAGTGTATACAAAAATATACGGATACGAGCGTCCACACGTATCCGGATACACAGCGTATACAGAAATTTCCACTCTGCAGAGCGTATACAGAAATCTCCGGATACACCGAGCGTATACGGCGGACACGTGTGGACGCTAGGTGTATCCGCATAAAAAAATTTGCGGATACAAAAATCTCCGGATACGTGTGGACGGGGCCTAAATGTTATAAGCTGAATTTTTGGCCGGCTTGTACGGTTTATCTTGAAATTTCAAGGTGTTGGAGTGAATCAATCTCAATGAAAGTTTCAGACATTATTGTAAGCTTTGTGAAGATTATTTGATGAGGTTTAAAAAGAATTCTGTCGAGCCGTTCAGAAAAGCGCTAAAAGTCAAAATTTAGAAAAAAGTTGCACTTAAACAGGTGGTGAGATAACTGGTTAGTTTTCAGGATGGCAAGAAAGAAAATACACCAAAATTTCCAAGCAGCAAAATATGATATTAAACAGCATTCTGATGCTACTTAAGACAAATTTATATTATTTACAACTTTTTTTATTAAACAATTTATCCCAACTATTGAAAATATAAGGTTTGTAATACATTTACGTTTTATTTGAAATCAAATATACAAAATTTTTTATTTCTTACGGAGGTTATTTGCTAAACACCACAAGTTCCTGGTGTCGGATTTTGAGTAGCAGGCCTAAATCGCTGAAAATTCGGCTATTATTGATTTCATTTTTTAGTCTATTGTTGCCATAGTGATATCGATTTTACTTAAAAAGCCCAAAGTCAGTAAGTGTTGAAAATTTCATAGCCATCGGACAAGGATAAAACGACTTTTAAGGCGATTGAAAAATATCGGTATAATCTCCGATAAAACTGTATAGAAACCCCTTGAGTGACAACCCCATACAGGGGACACAAAATTTGGTCCGGGAAAGACGTCCACATGATCTTTATATCTGTTACCTATATTGAAGGGACACCTCTATTTAAGGGAAAGGGACAGGTTTTCTTGGTCCTGAAACCTGGGTTTAACCACTATTCAGAGGACACCTTAGCACTCAAAACGTGACTGACCACAAAGAAGGGTGATATCTTTAAGTGTACACTAATGACCATGATGGCCGCTTTCATAAACTGAACTATCTCACTTACATCGATATACTGCAATATTTTTTTTCGTCTAAGCTTTTTAAATAAGAAGCAGTTTCTTCCTTCCAAAAGTAAATACTAAAGTACTCAAGTAAGAATAAAATTAGTACTAAAATCACACTTTTCATCGATCTTTGCCAAGGAACTTAAACTACTATTATTAGTTATCAGTATATTTTCTTGCGTGTATGAATTCGAATTTTTGAATGAAATCTGTGCATTGGTCATCTTTTTCATTTCTTATTTTCCCAACAGGTTACAGTGGCTGCCAGTATTTTTATGATTCCCAGGCATTCCTTTTCTCGCTGGTGAACAAGCCAGGATGGGCACCTGTGAAACTGCCTCAGACAGGGACGTATAGTTATAACAGATGTTCAATACCCGACTGCTCGTCTTATGGACCTTCTTTCGGAGGAGGCTGGGACATTGCCATTTACGACTACGCGTCATCTAGTAGCAGTAACTATGCCGACCTTGGCTATACTTACAGCCCACCAAGTGGGTACAGCTATAGAAGCACCTTCACCCAGACATTTCTGGCAGGCACTTATCAGTTTACTCCCGACGAAGTAGAAACATTTTACGAGACAACCTAAAAACTGAAGCATCGTATTCAGGTTCAAACGTGACAGTCACTTAATATTACACTGATTAAGCCAGGATAATATTTTTTATAAATCAGGCAATGAGAAAAGAAATACATTTTAATTTGTCAATTCAATATTGAGACCTGTATGTTACAGTATAAAACTTGTACCACCTTATTAAACTGATCTTTAATCTAAACAAATGTTCTTTATTTATTTTTTTTCAAACATTTCTCCTCGTCTGATTTGCAAACTATACACCTGTTGCGTTTTTTAGCTGTCTAGTCAAATTTGGCATTTTAAGCCTATATTATTTTACATGTTTCGTTTTATGTTTTACCTGGTTTTCTTGATCACGAAAGACTATTAAATTGATATTTGGTAACCACTGGTGCGAGCGCTAGGTAAATATGTTGATATCCCCCTACTGTGGTGCTACGGCTGAAACTGATGTAACTCGAAGAATTTTCAAGAAAGGCTTATGAGCATGGGAATAGTTATCTGAGCAAAGAAGAAATTCATTAATTAAAGAATTATAGTTCAATATAGACCTGCATTAACAGCACCGTAGACCGATAGACCATAGGTCAAATCAGGTATAACGATTTTGAAACAGATCGTCTAATTCTGTCTGAGTATAACCCTCCTTCCTTAACGATCTCAGTATAAAAAGACATTTGTTAGCTTTAATTGGCTTATTCCTTACATGTGTAGTAAATCGGCAATCTTCTTGGAAAGTAACAACACTAATGGAGAGGGCTCTGGTTTGCGAAATACCTGACACGAGGAGCTAAAACCTGAGTACAAGGCCTTTTTTTTTCTTAGAAACAGAAGTTGGACAATTTTTGAAGTCAGCCATTTGTAATGCGGCAATCAGCCGAAACAGAATTAAGTACTCAAAAAACACTACAAGGAAAGATAGCATCAAATACAATTCATTCATTTCAGCGTACATAGCCTGCGTGGTAGGCATAAAAAAAGGGAGGGGGAGAGGGGAGGGAGAAAAGCGCCAAAGGGAAAAAGGAAGGGAGCGCCGTCTCCTCCCTCTCTCCCCAATCCCCCTCCCTTTTTCTCTTCCTCCCTATCCCCTACCCCTTTCGACACCTGCTACGCAGGCCACAACATACACCGAGTCAGGTACTTTCGCCGACTCTGGAAGAGTGGAGCAGATTCTTTCCAAAACAGGTTCGTCATATAAACTTCCCACTCCAGGTCCCCCACACAGAGCAAAAGAAAACTGAGGTAAAACAGCATCTCATCAGAGACAAATTCCTGTCAAACCCAATAAAACAAAATAATAATTGATCGTTGAAACAGGTCAGCTTCATGAACTCACAATGTGTAGCCTGAATTTCAGCCGTCTCCTCGAGTGACAAACTTCCTAGATAGACGTCTTAAAGGACTGGTTGCATTGTTAAAGCCGTCCAGTGAGTGGTGAAGAGGGGTACAAAGTGCAGAGAAAAAAGTCTCTTCATTAGACGTGATATTACCTTTTGCAGTTTTCGGGAACTCTAGATAATTTTACCGGGTTTGTAACAAGTTCACGTGAGGGTTTGACCGGTCAAGTTTATACACCTCGATTCTCAGTAAAAAGTGAGGCGATTTGCACCTTCAACTGCAAAATTTGACGCCAATTAAGGTCACAAGTAACTCCTCTGCGCTCTTTGTTTCTTCTGGTAATGGTGTGAGGAATTTTGATAAATAATAATAGGCCATTTCCGAGTTGCTCCAAGCCTCTGTTCCAAAGCGAAGCCAAGTGCCGGAAGCTAATGATATGAAAATAACTTTTTAATTCTCATGCAAATAAAAACTCTTTTACAGAGTAAAGTTTTCGCACTTAGCCCCGTTTTAAAAGTGAGAGTTTCTGGAACTCGGAAATGGCCAATTCACCAAGCCAAGAAATCAGTAGGTCCGGTATGTCTCACACGTTCCCTGAATATACACATACGGATTCGTAAAAACACCCACAGCAATCGTGCCATTGGTAAAACAATACGATTAGTCAAAGAATTAAGCCTTGCGATTCGTACAACTTGTACGAATGGTAAGTTCCTCAGTCGATTGGTATGACCATTTTTGGTCAGCTGCCTGCTGTATGTCATTAGCTGCTTAGGTGGCTTCAAGATACGGGCAATGACGCGAAGTTAGACTGCATCTCATTACAGGGACACCCAATGACTTGATTCTGCAAAATAACTGTTACGATGCGGGAAATTGATACTACCTCAAAATCTCTAAAGCTCCAGAAAGGCTATTATTGTTACAAAAAAAGTCTTCTGAAAATTTCGGTATAACAAAACGTCGCTTATGAAAGGACTGTTACTCCATGTCCTCGAACTTAGACCCATCAGGATAACCATCTAAAGCGTTCGAGACCACCAAAGTCCCCTTTTAAGACATCGAAACAGATCAACAGTTTTTGGGGCAGCTTCAAATTAATCAAACAGGCTTCTAAATCAAAGAGAAAACCATCTGAAACAAATCTGACGAATGTAAGAATGAAAATGGTCGTTGGTTGCCCATACTGTCATCATTGAGTGTTATTGTCAGAAAAAACCGGGCAATAGCAAAATGATCGAGGTCGGCCGTTTACCTTCATGTTTTCACAGTATGAAAGCTATCTGAAAAGATTAACAACCATGGCATTTGGAGAAGTAGCCGTTCGATTTTCTTCGAGATATCACTATTTCGAGATTTTGGGACCTCCGGCGACCTAAAAAAGCACAAATTTTGGCTAACTTTGGGTGAAGTTAAAACATACTTGGCCAAACTCCCAAAAGTTCTTATATTTTTTCCATAACACCTATCGCTTCGTTAGTCGACTGGAATATGTTAAACTTCCTTTGCTTAAATACTCTATTTTTTACCTGGTGCTAAAAATCGCTCCTGAATCGTTAATGAGCGTCACCCAAATTTCAGTCATTTTCAGTTGACTGTTTTACCGAGATGCGGCAGTTTATTTTAAAAGTAAAATCATTTCTAGATGGCTTATTGTGCTGTTATCAAAATCCAGTTTGTTTAAAATTGGTATCTAGCAGCAAATTGGAGAAAATGGCATGCGAAAGTACAATAATAAGCGTCGAGTATTAATATTTCCCACCAAATTCTATAGCTCCACGTTTCGTTTTACTGTGATTGTGGTTCGTAAATGTCTTAAAATAGATTTTTACGACTTCAGAAGAGATAATTGAAAACTTTTATATCCCTAATTACAAGGAAAAACATTATAAATCACCGTATTGATAATAATCTTTTTAATAAGCAAGCGAAATCGTCAAAAAACGAAGCCCGTTTTTCCCGCGAAAGTTTTAATTTATTTGTCACGCAGTACAATAAAGCCGGACTGTATTCTCAGTTCTGAGCTTTTGACGTTGGCCAGAAAACAAACTTAAATCAAATAATACCAAGAAAATTCAGAATTATCCTAATTAAATTACTTCATAGAGACACCCTGTTTCCATCGATAGAGTTGTCACGAATTTAATGATCGGGCTGGATCTTACGACTAACTGGCCGGGTCGTAAAGTCGAAATATGTTGTTATCCAGACCATGAAGGTACCAAGAGAGGACTTAAACTCCCTAGACGTGTAAACGCTGATATGTCAGCGGAAATCTTTGTTTTATTCAATGCTGTGGTTCCTATTGGCTCAGGTTAGTATAATGCATTCATTTTTACAGATGTTCTTTTTTAGCTTAAAGTAGTTCCCACGATTTGCATCAAAAGGGTGGAACACGAACGCCCGTAAGCAAGTATTTGCGACAGATTGCAGTTTCCCATGACTAATGCTTTACTCAAAAAGGGTGGTTTCATTGTGCCCAAACCGCGTGTACCGAGTGATAAAGACACTTTATTGCCATCAAGCCAATGGGGAAAATCATACTTAAGCCCCGCTAAAATATTTTTTCTTACCTTGAACTCTAATTTTACTGACAACATAAACTTTGCGTGCAAAGCTAATTGAAAGTACAAACAAACGTTTTGCTTCTAAGTTGTCGCAACACCTGTTGTAGTAATCTGTGCCAGAAGAGCCTTTTCATGACAACCAAAAAGTAAACTAAATTAGTATTGACAGTTTCTTTTTCTTTTGCAACTGTTTTTGATGAAAATCCGAGGGTTCGTAAAAACGAAAGTGAACGTACGCAAAGGGCAAACATAATTAGATTACAGTTTCTCCACAGCTGACACTCTTTTTATTTATTCACAAATGAGGCATAACAGAAAAAAGGATGTGAAAAAAAAATGCAGCAAGTTGTTCAACAGGATAAAAAAGTATTAACCCAGGATAAAATAGTATTACAGTTTTACAGAAATTAACAAAAGGTTTATTTGTTATATACTGAAATATGGCCTTAGAAATGGTAATAAAATCAATTACCGTGAAGTAAACGCAAACAAGTTACAACAGAGAAATAGTCTCGTCGGAAGGCAGGGTTCCCATGCACCCCTAGGATATATTTTTCTAACTTACATTTTTGTAATCCTCAAGATGTCTTGAAAAAGAAATTCTATGTTCCCATCGCGAAATATTGTCCCAAGGCCTTTTTTTCGTGCTCTTTGTGGCGGCCATCTTGGCAGCCATCTTGGTTTTCTAATAAAACATAATTGCGGACAATTAGTTTATCAAAAGAGGCAAATAACTTTTATTTGCGTATACTTTTACTATAACGAATACCTTTAAAGTATATACGTCCTTTTTTTGACAAATTAAATAAATTTGAAGTAAACAGTGAAAACAAATAAAGTATGATTTACGCTCAGAATAAAGAATAAAACTTAACATTATGTTCAACTCAGTTTTTTATGATTACCTCTATTAATTTTTCCATTTTAAAAAAGGGCAACCACAGATTAAAAAGAATCTTATAAAGTCCAGAATTGGATCAAAGCGAAAATACTATTAAATAAGTCACCCCATTGCCTTCTTAAATCAGACTATGCTTCTAGTACTACAATCCTAATGTGAAACAGGCCAAGCAGCACATGAACTATTAACTGGGCCACTGTTTAATGTACAACCTCATTTGAAATGGTTATCAAATATGCAGGGCATTTTTACGTATCGCTACTTCTTCTTTTCACTTTAACTTTTATTCTACACGCCTGTATATAAAAACGAAAAAAATATATGTGAAAATTTGGATAGTTTGTACTTAAACTGCGATTTCATTTTGATACTAATTAAAAATGCGTTAAGTCATATTTTCATATTATTTTAAGAAAGATTTGAACTATGTTTTGCACTTTTAAGAGTCTAAATCGTTAAAAAAAAATCACTGTTAGAATTTTAAGAGATGAAACGCAAAGGTAATAACGCTAACAGACAAGACTTTCTTCACAAGCGGCCCGCTCTTCGCCGTATTTTACATGCGAGTGGCATTCACCATGGCGATTTCACAGCACTCAGTAATGTCAAGGGATCTGCTACTGAGAAGCTTTCCCAATTACATGAAGTTCGTGACAGGCGAGTTATGGAACCTCATGATTCACCGAATCGCATGGAAGATGTTTGTTTGCAGATTCCAGAGAATCTCGAGGGTGCAAATTTAGAAGCAATCTGCTATCACCTGTTACCAAAGGTTTACTAAAAACCAGGATAAGTTGAAGTCCAGTGTGACACCTAATAGTGAAGCCACAACAACAACACGTTCCCCTCGTAAATCATCATCCTCATCTGCTCCGCAGCTGTTTCCTCCAAATGCATTTTCTGTGAAAAGCTTGAACTGAAATCGTGTGGAAAAACAGAGCAATGCATCAAGTTCCCAGTGTTCAAGGACAAAGACGGAACTCTAAAGGAGCCTACTGGGAAACAGATTGAACCTCGAGCCCTCGAGCTTGGCAATAGTCATCTTCATCGCAAAGTACAAGGGGAAGATTTGTTTGCACGAGAGGCCCAGTTTCACCCGTCCTGTCGCAGTTTATTTAACTTGAAGTATTTAAATCATCTGCGTGATACAGCCCGAGCCACAAAAGACGTGACAAAACCGAAACAGATCAGGGTCAGAAGGCATCTGCACATCTGAAGGCATTCACTGCCGTGCTTGATTTTATTTAAGATTCCGTTATTGAGCAGAGAAAAGTTCTGTTGCTTTCTTCTCTACGTCTTCTCTACGTCCAAGAGTTGGAGAAAAATGGCTTTCCTAATCCAGAGTACAGAAGTGAGAATTTGAAAGCACGACTTGACAATCATGAGATTTGTGAGTTGATCACTATCGCAAATGTCAACCGAGGTGACAAAGGTTGTATCGCCTATAATCTGGTCTACAGTGCCGCCATGTTCGTTGCTGAAGCAGTAGCCTGTGCATACAATTTGGGGTCCAAAGACAAATATGAAGATGTCGCTCTCCTCCTACGCAGCTCGATTAAGCAGGCTTTTAAAGAGTCGAAGCCACTTCCCCGGCCTCCTTCAGCCGACGATCTTGAAGTCAAGTCATCTGAGGAACTACTCCCATCTGACCTTGTAAAATTCCTGAACTGTGTCATCGATGATCCCATTGACATTGACGAGCACATGCGTTACTCCCTTAAGCCTGTGCCTCACAGCCTTGGAACACCTGACCGATTTTTCAACAAGACAAACAAGGCTGCTATGCTGCAGTATATGATGGACGATGCTCCAGAAGAAGTTATTTATCCAGCGGAGAGCCTCTACATACAGGATGGGAACGCACTTTTCCGTGCCCTGAAGAACCTACCACCAACGTTTGGTGAGATATGCCTTCAGGTACTAGATGGTGGCTAAGAAGAATTTTGTCTTCTCAACGGATTCTTACCATGCAGACTCCATCAAATCACAAGAACGACTCCGTAGTGGTTTCTCCCAGCGGTATATCCTAGAGGGACCAGCGACCTTGCAAAAGAAAAGAATAAACTACAGCTCTGCCAACTAATGCTGTGAGTGTAGGAGAGCAAGACAGCAGCCTCTCAGCTGGAGAAATGTGAAACTGCTCTGATAGTGGTTGATTGTAAGGCGTACCAACTTGGAATACTTTATGGCGATGTGAGTACATTAAAATAAGAAGGCTGCAAGCTATGATTGGCAAATGCGTATTGCTACAGTACAGGTTTATTTAATTATAATTAAAAATGACGCATTTCAGGTGGCGATACACGAGATTGAAGAGCTTGTATCCAACCAGGAGACAGACACCAGCGTTGTGCTGTACCTCGACTATGCCGTCAGGCGTGGATTCAAATCGGCTGTGGTCAGGACGTCAGACACAGACATCTTTATCCTGCTTCACTATGCGCACTCAATCCCAATTACCATATACCTAGATACTGGATCTCGAAAGCATCGTCAGTGAGCTATCAGAATCTAAAGGAACCGACTACTACACTGCGCTGCTCGGTCTATACTTGTTTACCGGTGAAGATGTTACAAGTGCGTTAAAGGGCAAGGGTAAGGTGGGACCCTTAAAAAAGCTGCAGAACCATCCTAGGTACCATGACGCATTTATGTGAGAGTTTTTGCTTTACATGGCAGTAATGAGTTGTAATATTGACACCTGCTAGTAAATTAATAATGTTGCCATCATTTGTTTTGTTCTTGTTTTCGTTAAGAAAACTTGGAGATGAGTGGTCTGTAGATCAAGACGTTACAGATGAACTAGAGGCATTTACGTGTTTGATGTATGACTACACGCGGGAGACGTCTGTTGATTCCGTACGCAGCATAATGCTTAAGAAGATGGTAGGAGAGACTGAGGAACCTACAATGAGATCAAAAGAAGACCTGTCCCGGCTTCCACCTTGCAAAGACAACTTCATTCCACATGTTTGGAGAGTGAATTACCGCCTTGCCAACTAAAAAAGAGCTCAACAGGCGACATTTTGGCGCCCCAATCCCTACGATTCAGGCCAGGGTTGGGAGAAGACCGAGGAAGGTATCCTAGGGACGGTGTGATCATGTGATGCTATACTTCCCCCCTTACTGGTTGACCTGTTGGAGAAAACAACTGAGGAGAGACGGAAAATGTCGCAGAGGAGGAAGAGTAGCAGGAGATTGACTTTGAAGAGCTTTTAAGTAATGATGAGTAGGCAAATAAAAGGCCGTTAATCAGTCATTTATGTACTGCTTGGCCTGTTGCACAGTAGGATTGTAGTACTAGTAAAATGTAGCTACAATGTTGCTATTGGCATGGGTAGCTATTGGGTGACTTACTTTGAAATCTCTTTTGCTCTGATTCTTTGTTGAACTTTGTAAGTAAGCGACTAGAGTGTAAAACGTCGTACTACCACTTAAGGAACATTTCTAAAATTAGGAAGTACCTCACTGAGGAAACTACGGAAATTATTGTTCATGCGTTTGTTACTTCTAAACTAGACTATTGTAACTCTTTATTGTATGGCCTCCCTAAGCATATGATAGGTAGTTTGCAGTCTGTGCAAAACACGGCTGCTCGTATCGTTACTTTAACCAAGAAATTTGATCATATCACCCCTGTATTGATTCAACTGCATTGGTTACCTGTTCACTTTCGGATTCTTTTTAAAGTTTTATTGTTAGTTTATAAGGCGCTAAATGGTATGGCACCATTATATATCACGGAATTACTTAGTTATCGTACATGTTCACGTACGCTACGCTCTACTGATCAAAAACATCTGGCAGTTCCGAAGTCAAGACTTAAAACATACGGAGACAGGGCCTTTTCCGTTGCTGCACCTAAACTCTGGAATGAGCTGCCATTAGATCTTAGAAGTTTAGCTACAATTAATTTATTCAAGAAACACTTAAAGACTGATCTTTTTAAAAAAGCATATAATGTTTAACTTTTTGATAATTTAGAATAGGATTTATTGTGATATTTTTATAAATAAGACTGCTAATAGGTTTTTAATTTATTCATATTTTATTACCAGTGGGATCTTTTTAATTACTTTAATATTATGAATTGTAAAGCGCTTTGGTCAATTAGTGGAGTTAGCGCTATATAAATTATGTTATGTTATGTTATGTTATGTTAGAGTGAGTAAAATAAACTGAGTTAATTGGAAAAGTTAACAGAGGTAATAATAAAAAACTGAGTCGAGTATAATGATATATTTTTCTTTATTCTGAGCGTAAATAATACTGTATTTGTTTTCACTGTTTACTTAAAATTTATTTAATTTGTCAAAACCATGACAAATATACTTTAAATGTATTCGTAGTAGTAAAAGTATACGCAAATAAAAGTTATTTGCCTCTTTTGATAAACTAATTGTCCGTAATTAAGTTTCGTTAGAAAACCAAGATGGCCGCCACAAAGAGCACGAAAACAAGGCCTTGGGACAATATTTCGCGATGGGAACATAGAATTTCTTTTTCAAGACATCTTAAGGATTGCAAAAATGTTAGTTAGAAAAATATATCCTTGGGTTGCATGGGAACCCTAACTTCCGACTCGACTAAAATCGAATTGCTTTTACAAAAGGAAAAATGGCGGTTTCGTTTATCAGCCTTTTTGCGTAGGAGGGGTGCCGAAAAAAAGTCTGGGGGAGTGAGGTTTTGAATTAGTTCAAGAGGCATTTAAGCAAACAAAGTTTAGTCTGGTGACATCCTGATTCTAATCAAATGTGTTTTCAATGTTTTCCATGATAGCTATCTGTACAAGTTGCCGGCTCAAACATTATAAAGAGCGCAAGAAAAAAGAGTTTGACAGTGGCGAAGGCGCAGAAGAGGTCAGCGGGATGTTTAAATAATTACTTGGGGTCGGCTATTGTTTAGGCGGGGGATGGGCTGGGCAACTTCTGTGCTTCTGCTGTGAAAAATCGTTGAACAGTAGGCCATATGGAAATACAGGCTATTGTGTACTATTTAACCACAAGACCATCCTAAAGTGAAAGAGATATATGCGAAGGCCAAAACACCGCCGAGGAAAATGCTGTAAGGCTACCTGGATCTAAACAGCTCACCAAAACTCAAAGCGAGGATAATACTATGTGATGGAAAATTTACTTTGCTAGGTTTTAGGAATTTCTTTTTGCTCAAGAAAATTGCTAGACAGACGAGGAGCAGTCTTTTTTTCTTGCGGGAATGTGAGTAGGGGATCAAGCAGCGATCGGCGAAGAACTGCAGACTAGAATTTTATTCTGAAAAGCCCCAATTTCTCCATCGTTTATCCCCTGGCTTGCATAATTTTAAACTCTTCCCATTGCGCATGAGTGTTCAAGAACAAAGACCGACTGCTCGTAGTCTAGAGATTAAGAGCCAAGCGCAATATGCGTAAGCCCCTGCCCGGGGGGGGGGGGGGGGGCGGCTGCTCCAATATATGGGCAATATAGGCATGTGCCGCGAGTTAGGGTATTTGTGTTTGCCGTGTGCATTAGCCATTGTTTAGATTCCTTGAATGCGGTGCAATTTTCGGGTTTTGGCTTTAAAAAGGTACTAGACGTTCGCGCTAAGGACAAACGTAGCATACGTCCATATTCAGCAATGACGACCAATTTTTTAGGGTGGTCTTTAGTACATCTTATTTGGTCACCCGAATTGTTTAAAATTTCTGACATAAGCAACCTACAATCTCGAACTGGTAAAAGTTTAAGGAAAAATCAATGTTAGAAGATTTTGAGAGAACGTCCTTAAATAGCGTTATTGTTATTGTTTAAGAACCTTCGCGGCACACCCCTATTCAAAATTTTGGGGGAGTGCTCCTTCCCCAGCAGTCCTTGCATTCTTTAGAAGTCTGCACAATGGGTAGTGGATGTGTTGTATTCTGCAGTTGATGTTGGATATCTTTTGGTCTACGGTTAACCTTTAAAATTTCATATCACCGTTTCCTAGTAGCAGTTACACTAGTAAGCAGCAGGCCCTAAAACAGCCAGGCAAAGACCATTTTGCATCATCATCATCATCATCATCATCATCACCATCATCACCACATCACTTTATTTACAAAGTGTTAGGGAAGGCTTATTTGGCCCCTAGCCAATACAAATTGCTAATTCTCCGAGAATTAGCAATTGATAATGTGTCGATTAGAGTCATGAAGAAAATGTTTTTAAACTTGAAAAGCAACATTTCAAATTTGAATTGAAAACCCAGAGAGCCTTACAACTAATCTGGGTAGAGAAAAGACAATGAGAAGTAAACTATAGCGAGAAAAAAATGAACATTTGTTATACATGCTTACTTATAGGATCATGGTGTTCATTCGACATCAATGCGATGCGAGGAGCCGGACCTTCCTGGCTTTGATGACAGGACGATTGATGAAATCCAATTGCAGGAAGAAGATGCAGAAGTGAATATGCAATGCGAGGTGTCAGATCCTCCTGGCTTTGATGACGGGACGATTGACGATAGCCAATTCCTATCCTCAATTTGCTCACCGAACAGTGAACCTGAGGAAGAGGTTAGTATATGGTGCGATGAGAAGGAACTCCAAAGTGAGGGACGACAGAAACTCAATGATGCTCTAGGAAACCTGACCGGTGGACGATTTAGTCCTATACTTTTTTACATTAAACGCCTCGTGGGAGGACATTTCCATTACCCAACAAAAGTACTATGCACGCAAGGCTCGAGAAGCCGTGACTGTCTCACTGTCAGTCATTTGTCCCGGACAGGAAAAAGAACTTTGGAATTCCATTCGAAATGAATCGATAATTGTAAGTGAAGATAGTCATTCGCGCAAACGTAAAAAATTCGACACAAGCACTGGGCTTATTGATGTCTTGATTAAAGCACATGATCAAGCAGAGTTGTGGCGAACCAAACGTCAGATTTTATCTCTTTTTGCAAATGATTTAACCAAAGCGGAATTGCAGAGACTACTTCCAGGGTTAACAAAATGGAGAATTGACCAGGCCCGCCTGCACACCAACGAAGTAGGAAGGGGGCAACTTGTTCCCGAAGAGCCTATCTTTCGAACAAGAATCGATCCCGTGAAAGTTGATCATTTTATAAATTACATTTCACGACCAGACCTGCTTCAAGATGTTGCATTTGGCACAAAAACTCTGAAGTTAGACTCAGGTGAACGTATCATCATCCCGTCTGTGATACGAACATTGATCCCCTCCCGAATTATCGAGCAGTACACCAGTTATTGCAAACAGCAAGAATTTGAACCTGCTAGTGAGCGTTCCTTGTTCAGAATGCTTGAAATTTGCTCAGCATCTTTGCAGAAGTCTCTTCAGGGGCTGGATAATATCACCGCTGAGGGATCTGAAGCCTTCGACAGTCTACTATCAATGACTGAAACATTAAAGGAGAACGGTGCCGACGAGTATTGGGTCCACGAAATGGTACAGACGATGAAAGAAGCAAAGAGATATCTAAAGACTGATTTTAAGACACACGTGGAAAGAGACGAGAAAAGCAGCGACCACTGTATTGTGTATTCTCTAAGTGATCCTACCAATCTCGAATTCAGCGGGGATTGTCAGCACTCTCACGACATTGGATGTGAAAGGTGCGAATCGCTCGACCATATGTTAGAAGAAATCACAAACAAACTGGAAGAGGCAAACATTAGCGAAGACCACAAAGCCAGGATGAAGTTTGAGAGCAGGGAGTCCACTCGGGCAGTTCAAGCATGGAAGGCGAATTGGCTCGTTCTGTTACTCAGGAGGAAGCTAAGCAGGACGCCCTAAGCCAGCTTGATGACGAAACATGCTTGATTGTTGTTGATTGGGCTATGAAATATCTGCCCCAACGTTACCGAGAACAAATGTCTGAGTTTTTCGGAAAGCGTGGCAGGAGCTGGCATGTTAGTGCAGTCATAACGCACTTGCATAATGAAGAAAGGTATGAAGTCGAGTGCTTTGTGCATCTCCTCAACAATTGCAATCAAAACAGCTTTGCAGTAATGTCAGTCATCGAGCATTTACTTCATACTATCAAGCAAGAGTATCAAAAGGATGAGCCCTAAAAACTACCAAAAAGCCAGTAAGAATGACAGATCGCGTAAAGGCCTATTTAGTGCAAAAGTTTGACGCAGGAGCAAGAAGTGGATTAAAGGCTGATCCAGTACAGGTTTCCCGTGAAATGAAGTTCGCAAAGGACGAAAATGGGCATTCTTTGTTTACTCCCGAGGAGTGGAGAAAAGCGCAACAAATAACCAGCTTTTTCTCGCGGCTATCAGCAGTACAAAGCCAAAAGCAGGTGGAAGAAAGCCCGTTAGAAGATGCCAACGAAGAAATTGCAGAAGAAGACCTAGAAGCGCTAGAGTCTGAAATTGCTCTTGACACTTTACGCATTGCCGTTCTCCTTGACACGAATGTTCCTCGCCATCCTGTTCAAGTCGGGAGCAAAAACATATGCGAGCATTCAAGAGCAAACAAGTTTAACACGCTGAAAATAGCTGAACTAAGAGAGATATGCCAGAGCCTACAGCTAACAGTTGCCGGGTCACCAGCAAGGAAGAAATCATTCATCGAGCCACTGGAAGCATATGTGAAAACATGCACATGTTTTCAATGGAACCTAAACATGCTTCAGTTCATGCATGCTTGTTGAAAGTGTGGTGGGCGGGGAGCCTAGAGCTCTCCAAGTGCGTTCCATTTTTTTGGAACTACATTTCACAGTTGCGTGACATTCATAGCGTGACGTAATCAGAAGATAACGCTATTTGAATGTTTTAAAGCAAGCTTAATATCGATTTGATAGTTTTTTAAAAAATCTATTCCCAAGGGCAGAGAGCAAGCTAAAACGCCCATTTCAGTAAATTAGGTCCTGCCAATGCCAGAGTCGTAACATTGTAGTAATGACCAAAATAAACAATAAGGAAATTCGACTGAAACTTGCAATAAGGGGTTTGGATGCAGCTTACCTCAAATGTCTACTTCTACGTTTTTAGGCGATCACGTTTCACTCCTGCCCACAAAGAGGATAAGTAAAACGTGATCCTCCTAAAAATTCCTGCGTATGAGGCTCCCGTTCAGTAAATGAACCGGATTTGATTAACGGTCGGCTCAAGTCTAACGAACACAACAAATGTAAACAAAGTGTCCATATGAAGTAACTTAATCAGGATAAGTCTTCATTTTGATGGCATTGTTTGATTTAAGTTTGTTTTCTGGCGACCGTCTGAAAACTGAGAATAAAGTCTGGCTTTACTCTATTGCGTGACAAATAAATTAAAACTTTCGCAGGAAAAATGGGCTTCGTGCTTTTGACATTTTTAGTTGTTTATTCAGGAGATTGTTATCAAAACGGAGATTTACAATGTTTATCCTTGTCATTAGTGATATAAAAGTTTTCAATTATCTTTTTAGTGAAGTCATGAAGGTATACTTTAAGATATCTACGAGCCACAATCACAGTAAAACGAAACGTGGCGCTATAAAATTTGGCGGGAAATATTAATACTTGACGCTTATTATTGTACCTTCGCATGCCATTTTCTCCAATTTGCTGCTAGATACCAATTTTAAACAAACTGGATTTTGATAACAGCACAATAAGCCATCTAGAAATGATTTTACTTTTGAAATAAACTGCCGCATCTCGGTAAAACAGTCAACTGAAAATGACTGAAATTTGGGTGACGCTCATTAACGATTCAGGGGCGATTTTTAGTACCAGGTAAAAAAAAGAGTGTTTAAGCAAAGGAAGTTTAACATATTCCAGTCGACTAACGAAGCGATAGATGTTATGGATAAAATACAAGAACTTTTGGGAGTTTGACCAAGTATGTTTTAACTTCACCCAAATTTGGCCAAAATTTGTGCTTTTTTAGGTCGCCGGAGGTCCCAAAATCTCGAAATAGTGATATCTCGAAGAAAATCAAACGGCTACTTCTCCAAATGTCACGGTTGTTCATCTTTTCAGATAGCTTTCATACTGTGAAAACATGAAGGTAAACGGCCGACCTCGATCTTTTGCTATTGCCCGGTTTTCTCTGACAATAACACTTAACACCTGAAAGCCGTACAATATCCATCTGTACATGTCGATTGGTACCAAGGGAATGTTGCTTTGAAAGAGCTCTAAATGTGTTTGAAAAAATTGTTGAATGTAAGATTACAAGGACTGCAAAACAGTAAAAGCAATCACTTTTTTACGCCTCGGGCTGTTCCACTGTACCCGGATGATACAACTTTTCAAAGGTTATTGTAGAGGTTATAGATGAAACCTGCATGTGAAGTTGATTTTGAGCTAAAAACAAAATCATCAATTAACGTTCTAGTCAAATGTTTAGTATATGGATTAAGGTTTTGTCCTGCACATAATCACACCAAAGAGAGACTAAAAGTTAAAAACTGTTTCATCACATATTTTCCAGACACATGTCAGTCCTACATCAGTAATAAATTAGTTACAGTGGAACCCCGCAAATGCGACCACCGTTTGGCCATAAAATCCAGGTCGCACTAACGAGGTGGTCGCATTAACGGGGTTCCACTGTTACGAAATAACTCAGTGATTCTTACGTTTGGGCCGAAAGAATAATGCTCGTGTAAACAAGGTGGTCGCATAAACAGAGTGATCGTAAGGCGAGGTTCCACTATAGTGCTTGCTACCGTGCTGCAACCGATGATATTAAACTATTTTATAATTTTATAAAGTTGTGTATATAATCAATGTAATATGCGTAATAAAAGAAGACCTGTTTTGGTTCAGCAAGGATAAAATTCTTGACAGATCTTAGCAAGGATTAATGAGCACAAAATACCCCACACAATACCCTTTTGGTTGTGTTCTGATCTTACATGTATACAAGCCAAAAATAACTGACTTCCTTATTTTGAGGTGCTTTGCTCCTATTATCCTGTTAACCAACCAAAGAGAGGTTCTGTAAGTCAGGGTGAGTGCTTTTTTCATTTGAGATGTTCATGCCTAGATGAATAAAGGCATATTTTTTTAATCATATTTTTGTGGAGATGCTAACAACGTTGCGGGAGTTTTTTTTGACCAGATACACGGTTGGTCTGGCCTGCATGCCGAAATTGCTAACAACGCTGGGTGCCACAGTCATTTATGATTTCGTTCTAACAGCTAAGGCCATCCAGCTCTTTTTTTTCTCCTTTTAGCGTCGTCCGACCGACCCAAATTTTTGGCATTTAAAAAAAAAAAAAAGGTAACGACGTAGTTAAACCATTTTTCACTTGAAATAATTCTCTTAATCTGAAAAATGAGCATAGTAACAGCAAAGAGAACAACAGGAACAAAAACATGAACACTTTTTACAGTATATAATTGTGCCTTTTATTAATCCAAATATGTGAATGTTAACTTTTAACGTGGTCCCGGGGTACCAGGGCCTACTATTCCGAGACTTCTTGTGATTTTTTTTTAGTTTTTTTTTTTCCAATCCGACCGACTTTCTTTTACTGTTTTGTAGTTAAAAAGCATTTTATTGCATTAGTTAGGAAGCAAATGTGCAATTTTTTTCTTTCCAATTTTATGCTGTGAACTTAAATAACTCTCCTTTAATAACTATGCTTAAATTGACAGTTTTTGTAAATGACGTTTTCTTCCCACATTAATTAAAATAAAATAAGTATGTTTTATTGCCGTGTCATTTCAATGTTCATTTTTATTTTAAAAAATTGAAATTTTATTCATATTTTGATTTTCAGTCATAATTTTGCAAGGTGTTATGAGGCTTTTTTTCTTTCCGCGGACAGTAACAGAATGACGGCGCGTGAGTGAAATGTCTGAAAATGGTTGACATAAAAGATTTTTCGATCATTTTACCGTCAGACACGTCACTTTGCCAGAATGACTTCGCCTTTTTGGAATACGTTGTATATGGTTGTTACGTTTATAATTTGTAGTTAAAATATAGCGCACATTTAGCCGTATAAATACAAAGCACGCAAAGGGCAGTTTGTGTAGCCGGACTGCAAAATTATATGATTCTTCATAGGGGAAAATGTTAAATACGTTATCAACCTTCCTGGGTCTTTTCGCTAGAAGAAACAAAAAGTATTAACTGAGTATCAGATATTGTGATGTATAATTTAAAGGGTAGTTTACGCGTAACGGTTTGTCGGGCCGAGTTTGCAAAGAAAACATACTCTAAACACAAAATCGGCCAAATTTACGATACGGGTAGATTGACCTATATTAAGAAATAAACTGTGAACTGGACGCAGCCAAATAGTTTCGTGAATGACAACCAGCCTGTATAAAACAATTTAATGTTTTATAAAGACTAAATATTTCATGGGGAATTGATCAATATTATTAAATAGGAACAAATTTTTGATTTTACATCTAAATCGTTAAAAAATTAATATTTGTGAATGGTTTCATCAAAAAAATTGCTGCAAAGCGTATTATACAGAGTGCAAGAAAACATATAACATTCATTTTCAACTTCATTAGCTTGACGTATGGAACAAATTCTTAAGTCTTCGGGAGTCTTGGGTGCAGTATATCTCCCTGTTTCGATACGAAGTCGATGATTTCCTAGGCGAAATTCATTAATAGCAGATCTATGGAGAGGATTTTTTATTGCATCTTAGTAGAAATTCGGCTCTGTTGGTATCTGTTTTAAAAGTATTGTAAAAACTAAATTTCCTGTTCGAGACAAGAATTAAGAGTTGTTGGTTGATTAAAGCTTTGGACAAATTTTGAGCGACACTGGGCGAGGGGAGATGAGAGTTTTCACTTACCGTTGTTTTCATTTAAAATCATACATGGAGCGTGAACTTTATTCATCACATAATATTTTAATCTTTTGTGATATGCCTGTCTGATTTTTCTCAGCCATATCCTTTGAAAGTTGCAAATCAAAAGTATTAGGGAGGACGTGCTTATTATTTTAAGAGTACATTACAAGAAGATAAATGGTAAATTCAAAATAATAACTGACTGTACAATAAAGAGTAGCGGCCATTGTCCACTACATTAATTACCATCGATCAACCACCAATAAAGCACTAGAAATAAAGCGGCCCTAATGCACTTTCAAGAGGTTTGTACTTAATCAAAGGTGTCCGAAAACAGACAATGTTTCATGTGTTGATACAGTGTTTCAGGTGGTCATACTAAGCAATATTCTTTACTTCAAAATCGATCGTGTCTTCAAATTTGATTAACTCAGTGGTGAGTGAAATTTTTACTTTTCTCGCTTTACTAGGTGCTGAAAAAACACAATTATTAGGAGTATTGTAGAAGGTCAAACCCTTTTGGTAGTGAACGTTAGTATTTAAGATAATAATATATTTTTTTAAAGTTAGTTAACAGTGTAGGTGGATCTCCTGATTACCGAAGAAAATCAAATTTGCTAAAAGAAATCATTTAAAAAGTCAGTGAATGTTAGCTAAGCTCGCTTATCTATAAGTCATCGAATTGAAAAGACCTTTCTTTCGAGTTTCTTTTTCAAACAAAGCGAAGGGAAATTATATAGTTATGTTGTGAGCTATCGGGTTATATTACGTACACAACATTTAGGCTGCGGCCCTTCCAGTAGTTGCACGATACTTCCCTGTGTTTTGATCTTTTTGTTTTCCAACCGCGATGGGCTGTGATGCAGAAAAATGGTCCCTCAAAAAATTTCAACTTTCTGAGCTTATCATTATACGGTAAACAACGATATTTTTTCATTAGAAACAACATTTTCGGTCGACCTTCAAGAAACGATCGAGATCATTGTTAAACAGTAAGTAGCATTCATGCTTTTCATAGGATCGCAGACGCAATTAACGTCCTTTTTATTATTATTCAAAGAACCTACCTATTTTGAAAGGGAAACTCCAATTATTAAAAGCTGAACAATTTTAAAAAATCATTGCCTAAGTAGCGCCCGGATACCAATTCATTTATTACGAAATTAATAACCTCGATTCTGGCGTTCAAATTCTGCACAGCTGGGGGTCTGTTTAGGTGGTTCCGTGTGAACACAATGCCTAACATAAACGCACCAATTTTCCATTGGTGGACATTTCGTCCATAGCCGTGTGAACTGAACATTTGCAAAGGTCTGCATACATTTCAGGCGTGCAGCTAACAGGTATTAAAGTTTTGTGGACTTCCTAGTTTTTTTCGCATTCTTCTATCGATGATGTCGTGGTGTGGGAAGAGCTTATTAATATAGTCTCTACATTACACTAATTTTGTCTTGACTTTGTTTTTCTTGAAAATCGTCTCATTAAAAATAATGTTAATAATTAAGTAAATAAATTAGTAATTAGATAAATAACTGAATAAATGAATAGATAAATTAATTAATTAATTAATTAATTAATTAAGTGAAATTTGTGCCAGCCTAGCATATCAAAGATAATGTAAAGGAAATTCGATCGTTTCATTTAGCTGCGGTCGGTTTTTCTTTTCGAGGTCGATTTTTTTCAATTACCCACCTGTTAACTAACCAAAAACACGTTCTGAGACTTCTGAAAGTCAGTCTAAGTTAGGTACATTTTTTTTATTCAAGCTCATACCCGTATAACTAAATGTTCAATAAAATGAGTATGTTTTATCTTAGCCTTTTTTATGGACCTAATTAGGTCCTAACCAGTCTGCAATAGATGAGATGACTGCCGTTTGCGGACTGCCGTAGTGGACTGGACTACAGAGGAACGACACCATTGCCTACGTAAATGACATTTTACTCGCTGCTGTCAATGGATCTTCTGCCATTTTCGCAATCCTTAGTAACCTGGCAATCATTGTAACAATCATCAAGACCCCCACCTTACAGAAGCCGAGCAATATTCTGCTGTGTAGCCTGGCTTTTGCAGATTTACTTACTGGAGTTACTGCTCAGCCTTTGTTTGTTGTGTGGCGACTCTTTCTTCAAAGAGCCCAGAAATCATGTCAACATCAAATTCTGGTCTTTGACGTGTATCACACTTTCAAGTACTTTGCCGTTGGCTTATCTTTCGTCAACATTGTTCTTATAAGTTTTGATCGCCATTATATCCCTTTGGAATATATTGTCAAAGTCACTAAATCAGGTGACAGGCGTCAGGCCGGACTTTTATTGCCCCCGAGGGGTTCCGGCCCAGCGAAACTCGAGGAGGCACCCTAAATTCTCACGCGTAGAGAAGTATCGTTTTTTCCTTGTATTGGTAATATGCGAAATCTTCTCGATTTGAAGAAACTAGGCGCGCAAGGTGGTCGCGGTTAATTTTTTAGAACGCGCGCAAGGCGGTCTTGGGAAATCATGGAAACACGTCATTCTTCAACTTCAACCCGATCTCGGCTTTTGTTTTTTCTTTTCCACCGAGACTTGAGGCTAAGTATAAATAAAACTAATTTGTTCTATTTTGAAAAAGTGTCCGAGCTCGGACTAGATTATAGAAGCTCTCGATAGAAGCCTAACAGGCTAAGTCCGTTAACTTTTGGACAACTGAACAAATTGCCCATCCGTTGCCCGTTGGCTTATCTTTCGTCAACATTGTTCTAATGCGTTTTTATTGCTATTATGCCCCTTTGAAAACCTTCGGAATATAAATTGTCAAAGTCACTAAATCAGGTAACAGGCGTCAGGCCGAGCTTTTATTGCCCCCGCAGGGTTCCGGCCCAGAGGCCAGAAGAGGAGAAGGCAAAAAGGGGCGGAGCTCTTGATAGAAGCCTAACATAGAAGCTAACATAGAAACCTAACAGACTAAGTTGAAATGTACCAAAATATTTTTTTTCTCTTTTGCAGGGACAATGAAAATCGCCGGTCTCGGGTGCATAATCTGGCTGCTGATGACAATCCTGATTGTATTTTTTTTGCCTCCTCTGCCTGGCTTCATTATGTTGTGTATCTTTGGTGTGCTGTTTCTCGTTGTCCCTCCTGTAAATTATATGAGATTACTATTCTCTCTTCGTCGTCATAACACTCAGCTGCGTGATGAAGTTACATCTCAGATGTCGACACTATTTCAACGCGAGAAGAAAGTTACACTTAATATGTGCATTGTCACCGGCTTGCTGTTTGCTACATTACTGCCAATTGGTTCCATGGAGATTTTTCACAAAGGATATCCTCGAATACACTCCATTCTGTTACCCTGGAGTATTACAATGACGTTTATTCCGCCCTCAACTAATCCCATTATTTACTTTGGACGCAACAAGAACATGAGAAATGCCTTTAAATCCATCATGAAAATCGAAAGGTCCAAGTTCTTTTAAACAGAGAGCTTTCTTGACATAACCATAGAATTCATTGTCAATGAAGGGGATATATATATCAGGCATGAAAACGTTTCACCAATATTAACTCTTTGCATGACTCATAGCGTTGATAACCGATTGAGACTTTATAGTTAATTCATTTAATTTTGACAAGTGTAAAATCTAGGCGTTGAAATTATGTATTTTAACATATCAATATTAGTTATTTTAACACTTATGAAGACTTTGAAGTCAATTAAGTAATCTATTAAGACTTGAAGATTACTTAATAAACATTGTAAATGGTAATCTATTAGGACTTTGAAGTTAACTTATTAAACATTGTAAATGGTAATCTATTAAGACTTTGAAGTTAACTTATTAAACATTGTAGATGGTAATCTATTAAGACTCTGAAGTTAACTTATTAAACATTGCGAACCTTTTTTGATTGACAAGTTAACTATATTAACTTTACGTTGTAAAATTATATTTGATTGACAACTTAAGAAGCAGATAAATTTTACGTCCTAAAAGTTACGACGTAAAACCTATTTGATTGACAACTTGACGAATGGAATAATTACAACGTACCTTGCTTTTACGCCGTAAATATCCACGACGTAACGTGTAGCTAAAATTTATTTTACGTCGTAACGCGAACCTCCTCGTTTACGTCGTAATTTCAAGTAGATGTTATGATTACGACGTAACGTGTAATGCTAAATATAATCACGTCATAAATGTGACGTCGTGATATATTTGAAGACTTTTGGACGACCCTCAAAGTACACTCAGGATAATCGATTTCTCGCCGTAAAATAGACGTTGTTATATTTTACGAAGTAGTGTCTAGTGAGTACGGGGGCTAATGCCCCATCGTAAAAATAATCGCCCTGAATTGGCCTGCGAACAAAGGGCTCTTTATGCCCACTGCCCGGCCCACGGAGTTTGACTGCTCCTCGAAACCAGTGATGTTCCATTGGAACGTCGCCACTCTTCCCGGCGTCATAAATGGTGTCACCTGAAGTGTAATGGATAAAATGTTCATTTTAGCCCGAGAGCAAGCTCTCCTGCCTTTCCGATCCTCTGCCCCTCGCGGCTTCGCCGCTCGCTCGCACGTTCTCGCGAAAATCGCTTCGCTTGCCCAAATAGGAGAGCTTGCTCGCAGGCTATGTTCATTTACACCCTCAGTTGTAAAATCTATGTGTGAAACTATTGCGGTTAAATAATTTGTGGCAATCAAATATTTCTTTTGCTATTACTTACTTCGTTTAACTGGTTCGCCCTCCTTTCTGCGAGCAGCAGCTGCAAGTGGCTCGGCGCGTTATCTGCCTCATGTCTCGCTTGATCCTCTCTTCGGAAGACATCGTTACACAACGGGAATGGACAGGTAACGAATGCGCGGGTACATGCGCAGGCAATGTGCCCGTTTAATTGGTCCCTGGAAGAGAGAATTTCCTTTTCTCTACGCCTTTTGTCTTCGTGTCGTTGTTTCAGGTTAGAGATATAAAGTTTAAAGTAAATTAATTAATATTAACAATATTTGTCAGGGCTTTTTGCGCCTAATAGTAGGAGAGATTGCATGAGACTAGTACTTACCGGGGTATGGAAACCAGATTGCAATTGAACGGGCACATTACAGGGGCCTTCCGACATGCCAGCTCCTGGTGGTCGTGGTACTGCCGGAAGGGCAGCGTAACTCCGCAGTACCCGCAAACTTGGGGACGCATGTCGCATTCACCGGCGTGCCTTTGCATCTCACCGCGAGGGAACGTCTGTGAACAGCCACGGTGGGCGCATTGGATGGGCTCGTGGAGGCATTGCTGCTGATGACCGGAGATCGTCTCTAGTGCGCCCGTTCAATTACACCCGTCCATTCTTCTTGAACAGTAGACTTCAAGGGAATCGACTACCCTGTCGAAAGTAATTATGCCTCTGACGTCAGAGGCTTGGAGGGGCTGCCTTCCGACAGGGCAGTTTGGGTGTCCATGCGCATTTATCCAATGTCGCAGGCAGGTACGGCAGAAGAGGTGGCCCTCCTTGCATGCCACAGCTTGACGTATAACGTATTGACTGCAAGGGAAAGGAGAAGGACATAATTTGTACAGTGCTCCGGATGTCAAGTGATAGGGAAGATGAAGACTTTCTTTGAGTTTGAAATTTTCGAATCCAGGATTTTTGGGGGTTAGAAAATTGGTGGCTTGATTTGAGTGTAGGCTTTTTTATTTTATTATTATTATTTTTTTTTTGGGTGGGGGGGGGGGGGGGGTGGGGTCAAAACAATCTGGAGTGCCTACAAGCATTCAATTTCTATTGTTTACCGTTTGTCGTTATTTATCGTATTCTGTGACTTCTAAGGCTCGGCAATTCGGCATGGGATTTCTTGGGGGCTAACTTTTGTTGCAGGGATTTTTGGGGGGTTTTGATATTTGCCTCCATTCGATCAAATTTGGAGGTTCCCTCCCCGCTGGGGCCCATAAATTCACACTTTATTACTCAAAAAAGTTTCTGTAGAATGAGTGTTGCTTGAAGGCACGACACACAAAACGGCTGCTATCTGGTGCAACGACCATTAAGTAACCCCAGTAGACTCCCGGTAACTCGAACCTTCAAGGGTAATCGAAAACTGAAAAGTTGGTTCCAGTAATTATAAGTGGGAGCTCCAGAAACTAGTCGGGAGTCAGGAAAAAATTATTTACAGCACACTAAACTACTAATCAGTGTTATCACCTTTAAATGTAGAAATGTTGGTGGGAATTAAAAGATACTATCAGAACGGAACGTATAAGAAAGCATTGCCTAAATATAGCATGCGTTTAATTACTGGTATGAGAAGTAAGCTGTTTCACGTTAGATTTGTGACAAAGAACATCAGCCTCCTCTAGTAAACTATATCACTAGTATCTAACGGGGCATTTTTTTCCACTCGCCCGGAGGTGAATGTTAGTCGCCTCAGGCGACCGGGCGCCGTTAGAGTACAGCCTTGGATATTTTGTTGAATATATCGATTGCCTACCGAAGATCAAATATCATCGACTGCCTTCGCCAGGAAAATACTTTGCACAATTTGAACTCATCAATATGCACAGGTATTCCGAAAGTTTGTGGATTCCTTTTCTTATATTACATCTGAGCCGCAGATAAATAAGAAAAATGCGATCAGAATAAAATCGCGGCTTTCATTTTGGCATTCAAGCTAGGAACAGATTATTAACTCACCAAATAGGGCACAAGTAAGCTGGGTCAGGCTGCTGGACGAAGGAGTCGGGATGGTGACCGACTTGAATCATCCTTGACATCCTTATTGTCTAGTTTTATCTTGCCAAACAAGAGGTAAAAGGCAGGAGCAGAATATCTACTGGATCGCACGTGGTTCGTCTACTCCAGATCAGAGGTGAAATCGCAGAGCATGCATGTAGTTGACCTCCCGTTGCGCTCTAGTTGGTGATGGATTGTCGCCAGATCTGCTAAAACAACATTCTAACCGGGCCTGGGTGATTACTTGCCCCTCCCCTTCTTTTATATGACAAGGGCGGGATATAAGTAATGGTGTTCGATGTTAGAGATGGACCATTAGAAATAACCAGAGGTGGGGTGATAATTCCCCCAAAAAAATCCTGCGAGCGGTGATACGCCAAAAAAAAAAATTCGTGCAGAGGAAGCGACATACACAGCATTTGAGGTTATTAAAAGTATGTAATAAGGGGGAAAAAGATAAAATAAAACAATGAAAAGAAAGAGAGAATTGAAATTCTTAAGTTGTGCTTCAGTACTTTTATTTGAAAACAACTGTTTGAAATTTCTTCATACAACAAAACAAAGCTTGCTTTCCACACAGTCTTCATTGTTAGTTTAACCACTGATATTGCTATCACAGATAATTATACTATAAAATCTCTCTCTTCAGATATAAAATGTATTTCAAATATTTTTTATATAACATTAAGCAATATAAGAAATAAAGCATTTTCTTAGCCATATAACTATTTCTGTCAATTTCGATTCTGGTTAGTCGCGTTATTTTTCTCAGTGATGACGAGCTGATTTTCCTTTTGCTGTTCAACACAATGATTTCTCAAGCCTGTAAATAAGTTTTGAGCCTCTGGAACCTTCCAACGTTTCAAATTCTCCTTTTTTCCTCAATTAAGCCGCCGTTTTCTCATGTTAGTTTGAGGTAGTTTGTCTTCTTGGTGAGAAGTGACCCGCATTAGCCTCGCTTTCGCGGAAAAACAAGCCCTCGTCATACGCCGCCCGGGAATGAGGGGAATACGAAACTCGCCTATTGAAGTGCTACGTGCTTTTTATTAATAACTATTGATATTCTGGCTAAATTGTGAAGTGGGAACTTTCTACCAATAAATAATAGTTTATTATTTTTTGTTTCCGAAATAAAAACGACAGACAAAATAACTAAATTTGTACACCATATTCCAGAATGGCAGGCATTCTTTTGTCTTATAATAATGCCATGTTTCAAGGTACCGGGATAATACTGTTTTTGACTTCTGCAGAATGGGGGGATGCAATTGAAGCACTAAATGCGAATTAACGTTAATCACCTGTGATTGATTATTAATCAGACACACGGCAAAAAGGATCCAAGTGGTAAACTATAATACGTGATTCTCTTAGATTGTAGATAAGTTACAAAAGAAGAAATGTGAGGAAAAAATAATTCGTCCAAAGCTTTTGCCTCAGGAAAAAAAAATCCTGCAGAAAAGTGGGCTTAAAAACCAATTTTCGTGCACCGAAAATGCCCCCCCTCCCCCCCCCGGTTATTTCTGATGGTCCGTCCCTTAGCTAAAACGTCACAAATGTAAGCAGTGGAAATGGCGTTGCTGGAGGTAATTCTTTCCTCTTGCAAGAGCCGATAATAAAATCCTGGCTAGGCCCTTGGTTTGTTTCAAAACAACAACAAAACGACAGCAAACTTTAGTAACAAATAGCCTTAAATCATCAGCAGTGAGAGTAAAGGGATGACAAGCCAAAGAAAAAAAAGCTGATCAAAAAACTAAAACGATAAAAGAAAAATAGCAAAGTTGAAGGCCGTAGATCCTTCCAAGGATAAGCAGTGAGAGTATTTGAGACAAGCCAAAGGAAACTGTCCGGATACGTGTGGACAGGGCGTAGGAATCCCTGCTATCAACCATATTTATTTTTTCTCTTTTACGTACGACTACAAGAAAGGGTTTTTAGTTTATCACTTCCTAACAGCCATATAATCATCTATACGACGACACACGATCCTTTTTTGGGATAAGGGTACAAAGTAAACGAACGGATTTATACCAGGAGAACGGCTTTGTTTGCGTTTCGAAGCTTTATCCCATCCCAGTTTTGAATAGGACATCTCTTTGAAATGTCTTTCAATCATTCCACTGCTAAGATTGCACGGGTATTGAACGGGTATGGCGTTCAGTTTTTTTTTTTAAGACTGGGTGATGGAGATGCTTCAGGAGCACCCAACAAGGATATGGTTCAAAACCACTTAACAAAGCATTGTTGAGCGTATTTTAGCATTCAAACGGTAGATATAGGCATATTTTTATCCCCTAAAAACTTTTCATCTGTTCGGATTTCCTAGCTGAAAGTCTAGTGATCCGAAAATTATGGGGATAAAAACTTATCTTCTAGAAACTTTCAGCCAGGAAAAGGCTCCCGAAAATTCTGGGTGGCCTTTTTTAGGGTCAAAATCCGTTAAAAATGGGTAATTATACCATCTTGTAGATGTTCGAAAATCCTAGGAGAGGCAGGCAAGCAAGAAATTTTTACAACAAATGCTCCGAAAATTCTAGATCTCAAATAGTCTTCCGAACAGATATTTTCCCGAAAATTGCCGTTGGGTGCCCCTGATGCTTGGGACTACAAAAGGAATCATGGACAAAAAAGAGGAATCGAAACTTTAGAGGTCGAATAACGGAAAAAACGGCATCATGCCTTTTTTGGACAAGAATATCGCATTGGAAAATTTACAAGACAGTTCCAAGAAAAAACAACCGATTAAGAAACCATCGAGTATTCCCTTTCATCAATTAAAGACAAGGGAGGCGATTTTGTAGGTAGGAACCGACATTGGCTGGTTTACTAGCGATGGATACAGACTGAGTGGGAACTGTAATCAAGAGCGTAGAGCCTTGAGATAGGGTATAATTACTCCAATTACGACTCCTTCACTTTCGATCTAGTGAAAACTATAAGTTTTAGGAGTTCCACTCACAAGCTAAAGAACTAAACCCATCACAAAGCATGGGAACAAGCATTGTGACTGGTTTATCCTTCCACTCCTCCTAATCTGGTTTTCTACATCATAAGCAGAACTGTGAAGAATATAAAATTCTGATGACTACAATTGCATCCAGCTTCTAGTTATGACTCCCTTTGTGACTATGATTCTTTATTTTCACTAGGTGATATTAAAGTGCTTTTACGACTCTGATTGTTACCCCGACTTTGTCACGAGTGAAAACCAGCCGTATACAAGGATTTAGTCGGATTGCACTCAGGTGTCTCTCCGGCCCAATTTCCTTCCTTTATGAGGTTGGAAGGTTTATGTTCGTCTACATATGTTGGTATACACTTTGTTATGATACATAGTTTACAGATATACTTCATTAATTTTAGGCTAACTTGTTTAGAACTGAATAAATGTTTGAAAGTTTTGATTTCACTATTTGCCGATAATTAAGGGAAGAAAAAGAGACCCATGAAATACTGAAATGGCCCGACTTGGAGCTGAATCGGCTACTTTTTGAGGGGTAGTTTGCAAGAGGGCCGAAATTTGAGGGGGCTGTTTTGGCCACTTGAAAATCAAAAGTAGCACTAGTGTTTTCGCCTGGTCTAATTTGGATCCGATGTATCAATATAGTCCCAAAAAATGGTACCAAAACAGCCTCATTTCAGTGAGGCTGAATCAGGGCCCCTAAAACAGTACCATCCTGAATCTTTTAGAGCAATCGAGTCACCCTACTATAAACGGGAAAACCTTTTTTATTAAAATCAAATTGATTTTTATTGTCTTCATAACATGGAATGTGAAAAAAGGCCAGTATAGGGGTAAAATACCTAAAGGGGCTTGTAACATCTGGCGGCAGAGAACTAAATGTGTTGTCCTTGTCTTTCAATAAATCGATACATGGAAATTATAGTCTGAATCAAGAGCACCAGTGACTGATACTTTGAATCTCTCATGCATCTCGGCTTCCCTTCTCCTCACTAATTTTTTTTTTTTTCATCCTTCCTCTCTATGGATTAAATTTTAGACGCGTAAGGAGGCTCCTCGCAAGCCGCAGCAATAAAATAAAAACAAAAAAGCTAATGAATCTCCTTATGTTGCAATATATAATAAAATTATATATTTGTGATGGTACCGGTACGTCGCGAGGGTCGGATAGAAACTAGAGAAACAACGCAAAGAGTTTTACTTTAATTCTGTGCACCTTGCTGAGGCAGGTCGACGCGGTCTCACTATGATCCTTTTTTTGTGGCAACAAATCCAACCGCATTGTGGTGTCGCGCTCCAGTCGAGGGCAATCAAATATATACTATTCTTGCGCTACAAACTCCAACCTTATCTAGATTACTGTACCCAGTTAGGGAAGGTACGTTTTTAATTGGGAGAGAGGACTGGGCTTCAGAGGGGAGGGTCAGCCAAAAAAAAAATGGACCCTTGGGGAAGGTCAAACCATAATTTAAAAACGGTATTAAGGGAGAGTGAAGCCTTTTTTTCATAGTGGTTTGTGTACATGTGTTCATGCAGTTACCACATTGAAATCATTTTTTCGAATTTTAAAGCATCGTACCAGTCCTTCTTATCGAACGGGAACTTGTAATTACTCAGGATTCCTTTCAAACAGCAGTTTTGTTACAGTTCATTCATCATATTCATTCACCCTTTCTGTCTTTCTTTTATCACCTTGTTCTGGCACGGCACGTAAATGTCTCAGACGACCCGTGTTCTCTTTCGGCCGTAACTTGACGTTCAGTGATGTGACCACTGTACGCAGTCACAGGGCTGTACAACCTTCAAAAGGGATGAAATATGCTTGGCAGCCTGGCAAGCATATACACTGACGTCATCATTTGTTTTGTTTCTGATTCAGGTGCTTTTCAGGGCGGCGTTTGCCCTACTGTCTCTGCCCAGCCAAGACTTCGTAATCCAGAGACACCAAGGGCCACCCATACATAATGACGGTTCTTCTTTGGTAGACCTTTCATTGAACAGTTACACTGTTCTTATAATAGAGATGCAGGACGAATCAGGCCCATAGCCAGATTTATCGGTTTTCCTTTTGGAGTCCTCTCTGAACCAATTTTCGTTGTTGGACTCACAATGCAAAACTTCTAATTTTCCAAAACATTGTTGTACTCTCACTTGTACAACCTGTCTTAGCTAAAGCTGGTACAAAGGACTGTGAACAGCAATTTTTTTTTCAAGGCTATGGCCCTGGTTCCCCTGTGTCTGTGGCTATCTATTGTCTGTGGTGTAGTTGTTCTCTTTAAGTACGGAAACAAAAGCATATTGTATTTTAATACCAGTCTCCTGGGAATGGGATGGGCCTGGCAGTACTTTCGCTCACGGGGCCTCTCCTGCTCCCAGGACCCTTAAGCTTATATATGAATGTTAAATAATAAGTAAATCTTTTTTCTCCTTGGATTGTAAATATTTATAAATATCAAAGAACGTTTTAAGAACACTCATTCACATACATTTATTTTACTAAACCGATAGTAGGATAAGCTGGACATCGGCTATAAAATACAAGGAGTGTCCATTGACAAAATAAACGGTGAAGAAATCGAGGGGTTATTATCAATAACATATATCGGATAAGACACCTACGTTCCTTCTTCTAATGCTTGTGAATGAGTGATCACTACAACAAATTGCAGAAAGTCGCAATTGTATTGCTTTCAGTTATATGAGTCAACCAAAAAAAACATCGATCATTTGCGTTGTACAGTATAATATAGAATATTTAACTAAACATTCTGCGAAAAAAAAAACTTGAAACAAATGATGACAATTAGTCTAGATTCTTTTGTAGGACATATTCAAATTTAAGACAAAGTAAATACACTCATATGGGCAAAGGTAACTTAGTCCAACAAATTTTTCCAGTATGAAGAAAAAATGTGACCTGTACTCTGAGCCTTGGAATGTGTCTTTCCAAACTATGTGTGTTCGAAACAATGTGACTATCTTTAGGACTTTGCAAATAGTTTTAGATTAGGAGTAGTCCCCATTTTTCCTGAGGGATATTAGAGTTCACGCGCGCTCGCGTTTCGCTCCCGGCTCTGCTATCCCTGAGGAAAAATGGGGACTACTCGTAGTCAAAAAGAGTTTATACCACTAAATTTTGGCTAACTGTATATATTTGATTAAAGGGAATCTTTCCTTGAAGAAGTTTTGCCAAGTTTGCCAAGTATATCAGTATACGATTGCGCAAACTTTTGTAAATAATTTGCACTTCTAGTTAATAGTTTAATAAGATTTCAACGGTTTGGTTTTGTTAAGCTCCAGCTGTTTTTAATAAGATTTCAACGATTTGGTTTTGTTAAACAAATATTTCCAGTGAAAGTAAATATTACATAAAGGTCTTTTTACAAAAATAAATCAACTCTCGGTCTCACTTAAGCGTAATGTGTAATTGTAAGTGGGGAAGTGGCGAACGGGGGAGGGGGGGATCTTTGGAGATATATAAGTGTGCGTGTACAAGTTTCTCTTCTCAGTCGATTCATCTTGGTGGAGTACTCGAGGATTTTAATAAATCCATACATAAAATACATAACTTGTCTTGTATCACTCTTCGGTTAGTTTTACTTGTTTGTTGGTTGGGTGTTTATTATATTTTTTTTTTTTTTTGGCGTAAAGTTACAAGAGGTTGCCAGAAGGGGGAGAGCTTTCATTAAGTAAAAATAGATCATTATAATTGGATCTTTATTGGCATTGTTTGAATTTCGAATAATTATTTATTTCAATGAAATGGACAAGCTCTTAATCGGAAAACCAGCGCTTGCGTTATTTTAGTAATAAATATGGGACAGAGGTGGAAATACAAATTTTCTTATATCAGGCATGAAAACGTTTGACCAATACTGACTCTTTGCACGACTCATAGCGTTGATAACCGATTGAGACTTTATAGTTAATTCATTTAATTTTGATAAGTGTAAAATCAAGGCGTTGAAATCAACGTATTTTAACATAGCAATATTAGTTATTTTAAAACTTATGAAGAATTTGAAGTCAATTAAGTAATCTATTAAGACTTGAAGATTACTTAATTAACATTGTAAATGGTAATCTATTAAGACTTTGAAGTTAACTTGAAACACTGAAAACGTTAATCTATTAAGACTTTGAAGTTAACTTATTAAACATTGTAAATGGTAATCTATTAAGACTTTGAAGTTAACTTATTAAACATTGTAAATGGTAATCTATTAAGACTTTGAAGTTAACTTATTAAACATTGTAGATGGTAATCTATTAAGACTCTGAAGTTAACTTATTAAACATCGCGAACCTTTTTTGATTGACAAGTTAACTATATTAACTTTACGTCGTAAAATTATATTTGATTGACAACTTAAGAAGCAGATAAATTTTACGTCCTAAAAGTTACGACGTAAAACCTATTTGATTGACAACTTGACGAATGGATTAATTACAACGTACCTTGCTTTTACGCCGTAAATATTCACGACGTAACGTGTAGCTAAAATTCATTTTACGTCGTAACGCGAACCTCCTCGTTTACGTCGTAATTTCAAGTAGAGTTATGATTACGACGTAACGTGTCATGCTTAAATATAATCACGTCCTAAAGGTGACGTCGTGATATATTGGAAGACTTTTAATAAGGACGGGACGGGACGACCTTCAAAGTACACTGAAGGATAATAGATTTCACGCCGTAAAATAGACGTTGTTATATTTTACGACGTAACTATGCGAGTACAAGATTTACGTCGTAAATTTTACGACGTGATACCTGACAGGAGAATTTGACCCCCTGGACGTGAAAAAGGTGTCAGAAAGTTAAAAATGTGCTCAAAGTGTTTTGACCAGTAATGAACGCCATACAAAACCACTTAAACATAGCATTGTTAAACGTATTATAGTATTTAAACGGTAGATATAGGCATATTTTTATCCCCTAAAAATTTTTCATCTGTTCGGATTTCCTAGCTGAAAGTCTAGTGATCCGAAAATTATAGGGATCAAAACTTTCCTTCTCGAAAATTTCAGCCAGAAAAGAGGCTCCGGAAAATTCTAGGTGACCTTTTTAGGGTAAAAATCCGTTAAAAATGCGCAATTATACCATTTTTTAGATGTTCGAAAATCCTAGGAGAGGCAGGCAGGCAAGAAATTTTACAACAAATGTTTCGAAAATTCTATATCTCAAATCGTCTTCCGAACAGATATTCTTCCGAAAATTGTCGTTGGGTGCCCCTGAAGATTTGTTTGCGAGTTTTTTTCTTTTGTTGTAGAGCCGACTGTCATTTTTTTTAATCGTATTTTTACCCTTTGGCTTGTGTCCCTTTATCTCTCTGCTGACCCCTTTTAGCTTGTGCCAATTCTGCAGAAGTTGCGCACAGGTCATTTTGCGTAAAATTTACTGATCTTATAAGCAAACTTCATATCCTCGAAAAATCAACTGCCAATATTCTACGTACAGATTTATAATTATTTGGTCTCTTTTTAAAGCTAAGGAAGTCTAAAAATAAAAAGATAAATGGTGCGCCGATGAAGCCTTCCAAATTTTTTGCTTCAAATACACAAGGCGTTATTATTTTTTCTTAGCAGCAGGAATTAAAATATCCCAGCGGGCAAATGCGACAGCTATACTCGTCACTGATGCAAATAAATCCATCCGACGATTGGCTGAAGACGGGATGAGCAGGGGACTCACAAACACGCACACGGCTCGTGGATTCTGTTCTATATCACGTGTTCGTTAGTAAACAATGCATTCTCTGTTCTGCATTACGTCATAAAGGTTACCTTACACTACCTTACGTTACATTGATTCGGGATTCATTCTACTGGGCTGGTGCCTCGCAGCCTCGCGTCTTGTCGCGTCGAGGCTGCTCGTTGGCAATTATGTTCAAAGAAGATTCTCAAATATTAAAGGTTGTCTTCAAAATGTCAATAAGAATTCAATTTGTTACAACAACTGGTCACACTTTTCCTACTAAAAACTGCTGTTCCTTTTTTTAAAAGCAAAATTATGTTCACCGAACAGACTTGTGACACGTGAGTGCAGGCAATATGTTGTTTCCGTGAAGTTTCTAGGCCTCAGAAGAGGCCTTATTAGAATTCACCATAAATTATAATATATTATATCTTTTTCTTTTCTAGATAAACACCTGAAAATATGACACGGTTTCAAGAGTTGCTGCTAAATGTATCATTATTTCTTAGTATGGTGACGTTAATAAAGGCAAGAATTACAGTCTATAAATGTCAAGATTCATCACCGAAGGCCTCTTGTAGACAAGAGTGCTATGAAGACTGCAAAATGTCGTGCGGACAAGCCGATCCCCAACTTAAGTCATGTGAACAAAAATGCCTAGATAATGGGCAGTGCGATTTGAAATGCGTTACCGAGGAGACCTGTCATCAGGACTGTGAATCGCTGCTAGCTTGTGGATCAGTATTTTGCAAAACAGCCAAATGCACTCAACATTGTGATGAAGGAATGTGCAACATGAGTTGTAGAGCGACTTCTCGCTGTAAACAGCGGTGTAATGCAGGATCGTGTCACCTTAAATGTGCCAAAACTAGTGAGAGATGTGAACAGGTGAGTATGGGAGCACTTTAGTATAAAATAGTTAGAAAATTTGTCTTTTAAAAGAAGATGACGCCTCATTTTTTTTTCGCCAGGGCTATTGGGTTTTTGTTAAAACATCGTTTTGTTGACCACGTGATCAAAAGAAACAGGACATGAGGTGTAAATGAGTCAATGAGCCATGAGTCACCCAGTCCTAACCTGACCCAGTAACCCTAACCTCAAACCATAACCCCAGCTTACCTAATAACTCGACTCACAAGCGGCATTGACTCCTAAGAGTCACAAAACAAGCTGTTTTCTCAAAAGAAACGTCAGGCTCTGGATAATAAAGTGAATTTTTACTCAGACTTGTGCACAGCAGGTGTTGGGGAACGGAAACCGAGAAGTGGTTATTTCAACAACAGGCTAGGACAGAACACAAAAAGGGCTCTAAGTCATTGATTTGGATTAGACAAAAATTATAGCAGGTGACACACTCGAACACCAAGCCAAGGTTTAAGCGGCGGTCGGACAAGTATCTTACGCATGCGCACTTCCATATCGACAAAGCTGAGGAGTGTTTCTGATGAGTGTTTGCTTATGTTGGCAAATTTAGAGACAGAGAGGTAAAGTGTACTTTTTTTCCTATTCTCCTACTGTTGCCATTTATACCAGCTAGGAGCCCATTATCTGACCTGCGACAGGAGCGCAGAGACGGGACGGACAAGGACGATCCCTAATCCGTTTTCTGGGTAGTTTCTTGGTGTTGGGAACGAGCTTAATCACCAATTAACGTATACACATTATTGAAAAGACACTGAACAGTACCTACACCACACCATAAAAGCAAACCTGCAATGGTTTCCGCAACATCAAGAAACATCACTTTTCTCCTACCTCATCTTCGATCCTCCTAATTACTTCCTTCTCCTCTTTTCCCTTCATCTCTCCTCTTTCTTTCCTACTTTGCGAGAAACTATCATCTAACCTGTGACCGGAGTGCAGATACAGAAAGAGAAAATGTGCTCAAGAAATCTAGTCCCCTGCCTCCTTACTCTAACCTACCAACTCCCCCAACTCCTTCTTCTATTTATACTGCAATGACCCTATATTGTTTACCCAACGCTATAGTCATGCTGGGAAGGCAGCTGCCCAACATTCTGCAGTGCTAAGCGTTCATGTGTTCAAAACTGTGACGATGGCGAATGTCCAATGACATGTACCACAGACGATTGCAGTCAGTCCTGTACAGGCGGAAAGTGCAGAATGAAATGCAGAACCAAGAACAGTTGTGAGCAGCAGTGTTCATCGCTCCGCAGAATCTGTCCATTGGTTGAATGCCATAGTAAAGAAAAATCATGCCAACAGGTGAGCTTTACACTTCTTTTACAAATCAAACTTAAGGGTGGAAGATTAGTTTTATCCCCTTAACACCCTTCTCACCAGAAACAGAATATTCATTACCCGGGGGGCGGGCTACTCCCTATAATGGCTTATACGGGGAGGCTCCGCCCGAAAATGGTATCTTTTTCAGGCTTCAGGTATATGAAAGGGTAGGGACTTCACTCGTTGAGGTATACGAAAGAGTAGGGAAATCTGTCATGCGGGTCTGTGAAAGGGCCCAAAGGTCTAACAGATGAATTTTATGGCTTTTTACTGTCGAGAAAACGTTCTATTTTTGTGATTGATTCTTATTTAAACGTCAGCGCATTTACAGCATTTAAAAGGGATGCACAGTTCTAGGCAACTTAAGGTATGTGAAAGGGGTACCATTTGTCAGTAGAAGGTATACGAAAGGGGTACCGTTTTCGTGAAAAATGGTATACACCTATTTCAATTAAGGTTGCTCCCATGAACCATGTTTCATAGCCTTTAAGGGGAGCAGGAATGGCGCAGTGGTGAGAGCACTCGCCTTCCACCAATGTGGCCCGGGTTCGATTCCCGGACTCGACGTCATATGTGGGTTGAGTTTGTTGTTGGTTCTCTTCTCTGCTCCGAGAGGTTTTTCTCCGGGTACTCCGGTTTTCCCCTCTCCGCAAAAACCAACATTTCTAAGTTCCAATTCGATCCGGAATGCTCGAGCATTTAATACATGAGCCCCTGGCTCGGGAGATTGGGCAACCACTCCTCACGCTATCGAGCTTAAATAAAATTGATTTAATTTTAATTTTTGCAGTACACTATGGTAAACCAATCTTGTAGCGGAAGTTTAGTCTTGTTCACGTTCCTTGAAATAATGGAGACCATTTGTGAGAAGGTGTTCAAGACAGCTTTCAAGTCAAATGGCTGCTAAAATTCTTAAGCATGAGCTAGCTGAAAAATTTCATTTTTAAAATCTCATGGTTAAAAATTAGAAGCCTCGTTTTTTAACAACATTAATTGAATAGGGTTTTACCGCCAGATTAAGCTGCGTTTTTGCATGGGTCAGCCTAAAATGCTGATTATTTTAATAAAGCAAATCCATGCTATTCTTTCTTTTTACTCAGTTTAAAATAATTGCGTCAAAAATAGATAAACACGTAATGTTAGTTATTTATTGCTGTTCGACAAACGCCTTTAATTAGATTTTTTCAACTCCATCCAAAATTCCTATGTGCACGAGTCAAACAAACTCGTTGAAAATTTGCAGCATTTGCATGTTACCACAGAGGAAAACCTAACCTCAAATCACCGTCTTAAATCAAAAAGCCTAGGATTCAGTGTTTTGAAATATATTGTCTTAACGTTCTGCTGGCATAGCATAGAAGCGTTAGCAGCGTTTGCTTTCTAGGTTTCTATGCTCGTTGCGGGCACATAATTGACTAGACCTGCTACAATAATGCACCGCGGGCTATAAAACATGGATAATGCATCATTCTTCTCGGAAGCAACCTTAACTGAAATAGGTGTATAGAAGGGTAAGGGGTTGGACCTCGGGGCGGAGCCTCCCCGTATAAAAATTTGTTGAGTACCCCCCGGGATTAATTATTACTCCTAGATTGAGGATGGTTGTTTACCATTTACATGGACAAACCGGTTGGTTCACGGTCTGGATAAATGGTAAGAAAAATTCAGGACTGGTAAATTTCACTCCGGAATCCCGTTTCAATTTGTACAAATCAGTTTCATTTTCCGAAAAAAGGCCCCTGAAGCCTGAACCTATTGTCAAAGATGGCTTTGATCGATCGAAGAAATGCAACACGAATTTCCGTTGGAAAAGTCCGCTCAGGAAAACAAGTTTACCTTATCAAACGGTCCGTTGCTCCCGAAAATGCTTCCCTGAAACGACTTATATTTTTTGTATGTTATTCATAGCTGGACGGGGCCGAGAAGATGTTAATCCGCGCTAAAGAACAGGGCAACCAGTACTGCAACGGTGGAGGCTGCCATCAAAACTGTACATCAGAATTTAGATGCTATCAAAACTGCAAGGGTCGATGCCCTCAACATTGCACAACAGGTGAGAGATGTGAGCAGTCGTGCCTCATCGACGGAAAATGCCATCAGTCCTGTACCTCCAATTCCTGCGTACAACGCTGTGACAAGGGAAGAAACTGTAACATGACCTGCAAAGCCAGGGATCGTTGCGTACAGGTACTAAATAACAATAATTATAATAATGGTCTTTATTTCCACCAGATAAAGATACATATCCTATGTTACAACTGTCATGAATACCGTAATACATAATAAAATAAATAAACTAATCATAGAATCCTAACTATACTGTACTAAGATTGTGTTTAAATATTAATCTATTTACAAAGGCAGACATGAAACGCTCAGTATTAATATAAGGACGGGCACATTGTTTTTTTACGACGATTACAAGAACAGACTTTCTTTGAAGGAATATATGGAACTAGCGGGTGATTGTCTATAGAGGTTCCTTTCTCAAAAATGTTACAGTCCTGCTTGTTTAATAGATCCTTAATTGAAACGGGGTAAGAAATAAAACAGCGCTTATAAGTAAACATATATCTAAATAAGTCTCGTGATTGGGTTGTTCAGATGCACAGACTACAGAAATGAGATGTTGTCTGAGGGGACTTAATTTGATTGGTTAAACCAGGGAAGGCAGACGTGCGCAGCGTCAGAACCTGGATTGGATCGATTTGAACGAAGAGCAACCTGAGGAACCTCGTTCCTTGAGCGGGGAGTGAATGAGGTTGGGCGGAGAAATGGAATATTTGGATTGATCAGTGATCTTTACTTTATATTAACATCAACGGGATCATCCCTCGCTGCTTCTGCTGTTTGAGTGAGCGAAGAGATTCCGACCGCAATCCCGTATCCAGGGTCTAAAAAGCTCAAATAAAAAAAAAAGAAAAAGAGAAACGGAGAAGGGGCCGGGTTTCATTTTGCAATACGAGCTGGCAATCGAGAGAAATAATCTGGAATCAGATCGAGAGAATGCCAATACTGGAAATGCTCTCATTCTGATTTAATTTTGACTTTAAAAATATTTTAGCCAAAGAAAACGTAGAATTCAGATTTAATTCTCACAGTTAAATTGTCTAACGGTTTTCGCTAATGTCGGAAACGTCTTAAACTTGATTTCACAGCAATGCACTAGAGGAGGCTGTCATGGAGTTTGTGACTCTCGATCATGTCTGCAGCTCTGTGATGCCGGTAATTGCACCATGGAATGCAATGGAATGCAATGCCAGCATAATTGCACGGGTGGAGGCTGTAATCTTACATGTCCTGATGGAGCATTGTGCAAACTACACTGTGGAGCTCATCAAAACTGTACTATCACAAGAAAAGTGAAACCAAGAAAATTTGGCCGCTTGACTACGACAGTATCACGGACATCAGACGAACATGGAATCCATCTCAACAAAAGAGCGACCAACAATGGCTGCAGCTTTGATCCCTGTAGGACTCTCTTTATGGTTGCCACGACCGTTATGTTTTTGTCCTCTTAGCTTTGATTAATCCAGCAATCAGTAAATCGCGGAGTTGCAGATTTTCCTTAACGCATCTTTCAAAACAATCTGTGCGAGAAACTGTGGGTCAACAACTTTACTTTTCAATTTATTGGCTTTGTTCATGTTGTCTCCCACAGTCACGACTTGCAGGAAGTGTACAACACTCCAGTGTAAGACCTTTCCGACAAGATGAGCCAGTTCGAGTGGAAATATGTTTTTTGTTCACTCTTGACTCTCACTGAGACAAAAGTAAGAGCACGTTTCACACGTGTACCGTATACCAACCCACGGCCTGGCCAGTACCTAACGCATGCGCACAGCCGTATCAGCAAGGTCGTGGCAGCCTTGAAAAGCTGTTCACCCTTATTAGAGCTCACGCGTTCAAAGGCCCTTTCCTGCCAGGGCAAGTACAAAGCGCTCCTTTGAGTGCCAGCTCAACACAACACGTATGGGAGCTATTGGCCGGAAACTGCACGGCAGTTCTCCCACGGTATGCGCTGGGAAGGCGGATCAGCATTTTTGCCGATCTGTGCGCCAGTAAATCTAATAATACAAACTGGCCATGGAGGTGGGTTGGTGTACGTGTGTCAACTGCTTTTAAGTTTGTCTTGTCTCTCACTGAATGTTTGCAGTAATTTGCAAGAAGACCTGCTTCATACAACAGCTCCTTCTTAGGCGCCTTAAAGTTTAGGTGTGTGGCACTGGTGCATAGCACTCAAGCCTTTCGATGGGCCGTCGTTGGTACCATGAGGTGGGGCCTACTGAGTTGCAGCTCATAAGGATATAGCCTCTCGCTCGGACGTGTTTTAGGGCGTCGTCACGCGTGGCGAAGCCATAAGTGCCTCTGCGAAGGAAGCAGCAAAAGCTAAAAGAAAAAACTAAGCGGACATATGATACATATTCCATGATTCTTGAGACTGCAAGCATCGGGGAAATCTACTCCCACCCGTTACTGGCCTATTAGCATTAGCTTCTGGGAATGTTTCAGCCTGTGAGTGGCCTGCAATTCAATGTATTTAAAGACCACTAGACGCCCACAGCATTTCTCTCGAAATTGGTCTTATACTTACCCATTGTTCAAACTTTTTTCACATATCATTAAGGTTGCTGTCTTTATAGCAAAACTGTTTCGAACTTTAATTTCACATTATTAACCCCTTGGCAACGGATCTAGTGGATCTGGTCAATCGTTTTCTATCTGGAACGATGCAAACTATTTATTTCTGAACCATTTATTCAGCTCCATATTTTAAGTGATTACATGATAAGCGGCGAATTCAGGAAGGATAGATCTTTTTCAGAGATACCTTATCTTGGAAATTCTGGTCAATCCTGCCAATTTTACACACATAACCTAGAAACATTTTCTGTGGAAAATCCACAACCAATTTCGCTGTTCATCAACTACTCGTTTATCGGACAAAACTTTATACTTTCCTGGAAAATCATATTAATTAATAAGATGAGAGTGTCTCTAACCTCCTAGGTTCACGTTGCTCACCCCCACTTAGAAAAATAATCTGTATTTCTTGTCTAGAACAGTCTGATGTCCAATTTACGTAATTATGTAGAAGCTAAAGTTATAGTAATTTATTATCTTTAGGATTTAGAATGTTGATTTTCTAATATAATATTAAGTGCGTTCTTTGTTCCAGTGTAAACTTGTTTCTCGCAAATTATTATCCTTATATTCGAAACACGTAAATAGCAAAATTAGGTCTTCCAGTGTAAAGTGCTTTTGATCACATGTAAATTAAGCACTGTCGAAATAATATACAGTCGAACCTCTCCTTACGGAAACCTCTATAATACGGACACCTCTCTATTACGGACAGTTCGTTTGGTCCCAGAAATGCCGAAAATCCTACATTCCCTACCTCTATAATAGGGACACCTCTGCAAAGCGGACACTTGGTTCTGTCCCTTTAGTGTCCGTATTAAAGAGGTTTGACTGTATTGTCATTACTGTTACTCGTGTATAGGAAAAGGAAGGCAGATAAAATGTCGATAAACAGTTACAAAGGTTTTGAAAAGCCAGGGGCCAACAAAGAGCCATGCACCTGCAAACTACGTCCAATCTAAGTCATAATTTATGACATAGCAATATTTTCATTACTGCAAATGGTGTCGTCCATTAACAACCACACCGGGGTATAACTGTGAAATCTCATCTAGGTTTACGGGTTGCGGATAGGATAATATTCCATTGAAAAGTCAAAAAAGTGTCAAATGTTTTTAAGAAACAGACGTTTTGAGTATATAACCCTTCTTCAGTATCAAGAAAACCGTTATTAGTAGGGTTACCGGCAATTGTCATAGGCATAAAAATGAGGCGCGTGCGCGTGTAAATAATAGCGAGCGCAGCTGAAATTGATATTAGTCCTTTAGGTTTGAACGGTTCCTAGCTGCAAGAAAACCCTCAATTCACGCTGCTTCGGTTGGATATCGGTTCCACAGCATAGAGCCATCCCCAAACCACACACCTGGAAATCGGAAATACTGTGGCCCGTGGAGTTGAAATGTTGCGCCACAGGAAGCTCAGGAATGTTGTTACGCATGCGTATACTTCGCAAACGTTCGCTAAAACGACTCCTGAGGTTTCGTTCAGTTTCACCAATGTAAAGAATTGGGCATCGGTGGCAGGATATGCCGCAGTAAACAAGATTTTCCGATTGGTTAGAATGTGAAAAAAATGCACTTTATTTGAGTGTCAATGTATTTAGTACTAAAGTACTAATTGGGGACACTATTTTTGCTTCCCTTACTGGAGAGGGGACCGCAATTTTACGTGGTCATCCGAGTCACGCGAAGGTCTAGCCGCTTGCAGTACAAAGGTAGTACCTTCATTTCTCAGTTATTTTAAGACCCTGAGTATTGGTCCGGCCCCGGGAATCGAACCCGCGACCTCCCGCTCTGCAGTCACACGCTTTACCGACTGAGCGAACACTGCCGCGGTTGAAAGTTCTGTAGTAGAAATAGTCGTATAAACATAACAACTTTCTTTAATTTTCCAGACATGTTTCGACGGTACATCCGTCATCTTCAGGGTTACATACTTTGAAATCGCCGTTGAATTTAAAGCGCGCGCGATCTTACAAAGTTCGTTACATTGCGTTGTCAATATTGCGTACTAAAACAAAAAAAT